>NC_134517.1:34713815-35003815 GCF_027942865.1 Odontesthes bonariensis | reverse complement strand
TTTTTAAACCCCAGCCAACTAGCCGGACTACCTTCATCAACACCAAAACGAGGCTGGAACTCTGCTCACAGGACGCAGCAGGGGGTAAGAAGATGTTCATAAATGATGTTGCTGATATGGGATGTCATACAGCTTCATGTCAAAAGAGGCGAACTATCCCTTTAAAGTGATGCTGGTCTGTCAGTCAGCGCAGCTGCTGAAATCCACACGAGGAAGTTTGAAGCCAGACGGCGACAATTCTTTTGAATGTCTTTTTTTAAATAACACAATTATACAATTGAATTAAGACGATTGGTTTAAAGCTTCATCTTATTTCTGTAAATTTGGTTTAAAAAGTACCTTTTGATCAAAGCGACCGTGACAAACATCCTTTAATCTGAGTGAAGTCATGTCTTAAGGTCGGTTTGTTCATCTCTCGGATTGAGAAACACTTACAAATATCCTTTTTTTTTCTTAAATGTGTGATCAAAGTTGAGAAACTTTCTGAGGAGTCCAACCCGGCAGGACGTCCTGTGCAGTGTTCACTAGTCTTGTGAGGTCATGTGACAGACGTTTTGTCTTCTCTGCAGCAAGTCACAGGACTGCTGTGTTTATGGTCCTGCAGTGTGACCACAGCAGCATGTTTAGAACAGAAACAGGTAGAAACAGGACGCCTCTAAGGCTAATACAGACGTATGAAACTGTCATCATCATTATTTCCATCAACAGGTTCGGAATTCTTCAGCTGAAATCTGTGGCCCGCCATCAATCCAAATAAATTCCATTAATGTGATTACAGTTTTTCTCGATTGGTTTGGCTCATTTCTTGAAACTGAGATGACATTCCTATAACTATAGGGTCACTTGGCCAAACAGACTTGCAGTTCTTCGCAACACTTGAGATAACCAGCAAAATGTCATATGTCTCCCAAAACGTTCATTCTTGCTTCAAAATGAAGTCCCTGTCCCATATAAATAGTCAGTACCATAAAAATGGCATAGATCCTTCTCAATTGCTTTGGCACATTTTCATTCATTTTGTCCTCCTGTCAAAATAAACTGGACGGTGCAGCACAACTACATGGATCCTCATCACATGCTCATATCGCTCCAAAAATAGTTTACCCATGTGTCAAAACTAAATTCCTTTCTCACACAAATCATCAGTGCTTCCAAAATGCATTGTCCCTTTGGCATTGTGTAAGCACTGCAGGTCAAAATGATTAGATGTTTTGTCTTTATGGAAAAGGTCTAGCTAAAGGAATACAATTTTCACACCACACACACTGCACTCATTCTGCTGAGGAAATTGTAACTATTTTTATTCACAAGTACATTTTTACACATTACTGTAGGTAGGAAAGAAAAAAACTACAAAGGAAAAGGTATACAATATAGGCCTATGTATACAAAATACAAAAACCTGCAAGAACCAAAAACAAAATACATTACAGTAGCCTATTTTACAGGAAAAAAAAAACAAAAAAAAACAGTCAAGCATCACAAATGAAATACAGTAATATTCTGACTATTCTGTGTCACTTCCCTCTTGCTCCTGGTCACCCTCCTCATCTTCCGGGCCATCCATCCGCTACAGTCTGTTTGGCCATAAATTCTCGTCAACATCGCATCTGATGTCTTCTCTAGCAATGCACCGTGGGAAGAAGCGCCTTGAATGCCTTAGTCATCCTCTACACTGATGGCCTGTGATATCCTCACAGGCAGCATCCATCGCATTGAGGAGGGACCTCTGGTTCTGAGCATGATGCTCATACACTCTCCATCTCCAAGCAGAGAAAAATTCCTCAATAGGGTTAAGGAATGGAGAGTAGGGAGGAAGTGAGACATTATGCATCCTTGAATGCGTCTCGAACCATGCCCTGATGCGTTGGCCACGGTGAAAACTGACGTTGTCCCACACAACAACAAACTGGGGTAGGTGGAGCCCTTCGAGACCCCTCTCGTTCTCTGGAACTAAATCTAAATATAAACGGTCAAGGAAACGTTCCAAAATATGTGTACTGTATTGTATTCCAATTTCTTAAAGAATTTTGACAATTGAGCAGACTATTCTGCAGATGATGACTTATACAATGAAATTGTGCTGACATGTTTTGGAGAGAACAACCATTACACTGAGAACCAACCAATTGGGATAGATCAGCAAGATGCACTTTTTTGGGAAATGTTCTAAATGTAGGCTGATTGTGTTAAATGTAGGCCACTTGTACATAACCATTTGCAAAGATGTACTAAGTGCTTGAGACATGTACAAAGCATTTGAAATGTGATGAAAGAAATAAGAAATGCCATTCTGTTCTGAGACACCGTCTGTTAGTTTGGGGATTTGTCCATGTCATTTTGAGAATGTCATCTCAGTTTCAAGAAATGAGCCAAAGCAATCGAGAAAAACTGTAAATCACTCGGTTTGTAACCTTCAGCTGTTTTTCACTCGTTGTTTGGTTTAATCTGATAAGAATCTAGAAAAAGACATGAAAAACAATAAACTTTTGCTGTTAATTCACCCAGTGATTTAATAACCAGTCGCTTCCACTTAGCTTTTTAATCAGAGAATAAAGAAAGAAAAGAAAAGAAGATTCTTTATGTTTGAGTGTGTTTGTCACAGAGACGCATCATTAGTTCCTGTTTCTTTAGCTGCATCTCTGAAAAACAGCAGTCTGTGGTTTCTGACTAATTTCACACTGGTTTAAACTGGGTTAACACTGGTTTCACACCGGTTTTAACCTGGGTTAACACTGGTTTCACACCGGTTTTAAACTGGGTTAACACTGGTTTTAAACTGGGTTCACACTGGTTTTAAACTGGGTTCACACTGGTTTCATACTGGTTTCACACTGGTTTTAAACTGGATTCACACTGGTTTTAAACTGGGTTCATACTGGTTTCACACTGGTTTTAAACTGGGTTCACACTGGTTTTAAACTGGGTTCACACTGGGTTCACACTGGTTTTAAACTGGATTCACACTGGTTTCACACTGGTTTCAAACTAGTTTTAAACTGGGTTCACACTGGTATAACACTGGTTTTAAACTGGGTTAACACTGGTTTTAAACTGGGTTCACACTGGTTTTAAACTGGGTTCACACTGGGTTCACACTGGTTTTAAACTGGGTTCACACTGGTTTCACACTGGTTTTAAACTGGGTTCACACTGGTTTCACACTGGTTTCAAACTAGTTTTAAACTGGGTTCACACTGGTATAACACTGGTTTTAAACTGGGTTAACACTGGTATAACACTGGTTTCAAACTAGTTTTAAACTGGGTTCACACTGGTATAACACTGGTTTTAAACTGGGTTAACACTGGTTTTAAACTGGGTTCACACTGGTTTTAAACTGGGTTCACACTGGGTTCACACTGGTTTTAAACTGGGTTCACACTGGTTTCACACTGGTTTTAAACTGGGTTCACACTGGGTTCACACTGGTTTTAAACTGGATTCACACTGGTTTCACACTGGTTTTAAACTGGGTTCACACTGGTTTTAAACTGGGTTCACACTGGTTTCACACTGGTTTCAAACTAGTTTTAAACTGGGTTCACACTGGTATAACACTGGTTTTAAACTGGGTTAACACTGGTTTCACACTGGTTTTAAACTGGATTCACACTGGTTTCACACTGGTTTTAAACTGGGTTCACACTGGTTTAAAACTGGGTTCACACTGGGTTCACACTGGTTTTAAACTGGATTCACACTGGTTTCACACTGGTTTTAAACTGGGTTCACACTGGTTTTAAACTGGTTTCACACTGGTTTCACACTGGTTTCAAACTAGTTTTAAACTGGGTTCACACTGGTATAACACTGGTTTTAAACTGGGTTAACACTGGTTTCACACTGGTTTTAAACTGGATTCACACTGGTTTCAAACTAGTTTTAAACTGGGTTCACACTGGTTTCAAACTGGTTTTAAACTAGGTTCACACTGGTTTCTGACTGGTTTCACACTGGTTTTAAACTGGGATCACACTGGTTTTAAACTGGATTCACACTGGTTTCACACTGGTTTTAAACTGGGTTCACACTGGGTTCACACTGGTTTCACACTGGTTTCAAACTAGATTTAAACGGGGTTCACACTGGTATAACACTGGTTTTAAACTGGGTTAACACTGGTTTCACACTGGTTTTAAACTGGATTCACACTGGTTTCACACTGATTTTAAACTGGGTTCTCATTGGTTTTAAACTGGGTTCACACTGGTTTCAAACTGGGTTCACACTGTTATAACACTGGTTTTAAACTGGGTTCACACTGGTTTCACACTGGTTTTAAACTAGGTTCACACTTGTTTCTGACTGGTTTCACACTGGTTTCTGACTGGTTTCACACTGGTTTTAAACTGGGTTCACACTGGTTTCAAACTGGGTTCACACTGGTATAACACTGGTTTTAAACTGGGTTCACACTGGTATAACACTGGTTTTAAACTGGGTTCACACTGGTTTTAAACTGGGTTCACACTGGTTTCAAACTAGTTTTAAACTGTGTTCACACTGGTTTCAAACTGGGTTCACACTGGTATAACACTGGTTTTAAACTGGGTTCACACTGGTTTTAAACTGGTTTTACACTGGTTTTAAACTGCGTTCACACTGGTTTCACACTGGTTTTAAACTGGGTTCTCACTGGTTTTAAACTGGGTTCACACTGGTTTTAAACTGGTTTCACACTGGTCCTTCTGTGGTAACTGCAGAAGGTTTTGGGCTTTAAACGCACGATGTTGGAAGCCCAAGTTAAACAGAAGTAGCCTAAAGGAGCTCATAGTTAATGGGTTTGGTGGTGTTTGTAGTTCCGGCTGCACAGCGACCCTCTGCAGGATAAACAGCTCACAGAAACTGGATGGAAGTTAATCAGCTTTATTTGTCAGGAGGTGTTTCTTTGTGTTGAGCCTTTTGTGCTCTATAATCCTCTTTAATTTAACCCTCTCCTCTTGTTGCTTAAACCCCCTAAAATCTCGACTCTATTCATCAGAATTACAGTTGTTTCCCTCTCAGGCTTTGAAATGTCTCGGATCACATGAACACATTAACGATGTTAAAAGTTTAAAGAGTTTTTATTGCTGATATAAAGAAAGACCCAACGTGAGGAAGAGGAACTCATAAAGAGTTAGATTTAACATCTGTAAATGATGCTCACACACCATCTGCTCGTGGATTCTGAGTTCAGATAAGAAACCAGTGAAAGGTGGACATTGTTCTGCAGATAAATGGCTTTAAAAGACGCGCACGTACACAGCATTCACCCATATGTTGAGCTACAGTTTGTTAGGGGTCATTGCTTGGTGTGACTCCCCTGACTCACCTTCAGCTTTGCGCACACCGTTCAGCCCATTTCACAAATTTCTGGGAAAGATTTCCACAGTTCTTTATCAGTAATGGGTCTGATCAAACCCACTGCTTAGTGTTTTTATATCAATTTAAAGGTGGATTCTGCAGGGAATCTGATTTCAACCCAAACACCGGCAGATGTTGCACTCAAAGCAAAGCTGTTTCTGAGCTACATTCACTTTTAAACTTCTGCGTAGCATCTCAGGCAGGCCGAGGTCTGGACTCTGACTGGACTGTTGCAACACCTTGATTCTTCTCTTCTTCACACATTCTGCTGTAGATCTGCTGCTGTGTTTGGGATCTTTGTCCTGTTGATGAGCCAGTTTCAGCCCAGCTTTAGCCTCACATCTGACTCTAGAACACT
This sequence comes from Odontesthes bonariensis, assembly GCF_027942865.1. Classification (NCBI taxonomy): domain Eukaryota; kingdom Metazoa; phylum Chordata; class Actinopteri; order Atheriniformes; family Atherinopsidae; genus Odontesthes; species Odontesthes bonariensis. The sequence goes on along the minus strand of NC_134517.1, from coordinate 34,998,111 downwards.
TTGGTATCCAGAGGAGTTCATGGTGGACTCAGTGGCTGCGAGGTGCCCAGGTCCTGTGGCTGCAGAACCAGCCCAGATCATCAGCCCTCCACCACCGTGCTTGACAGCTGGTATGAGGTGTTTGTGCTGATATGCTGTGTTTGGTTTCCTCCAAACGTGCTGCTGTGCATTATGAGCAAACATCTCCACTTTGCTCTGCTCTGTCCAAAGGACATTGTTCCAGAAGTCTTGTGGTTTGTTCAGATGCAGCTTTGCAAACCTAAGCTGTGCTGCCATGTTCTTTTTAGAGAGAAGAGGCTTTCTCCTGCAGCCCTTCCACACAAGCCATACCTGTTCAGTCTGTTTCTGACTGTGCTGTCATGACCTTTAACCTTTAACATGCTGACTGAGGCCCGCAGAGTCTGAGATGTAGCTCTTGGGTTTCTGACCTTGGGGTGACCTTTAACCTTTAACATACTAACTGAGGCCTGCAGAGTCTGAGATGTAGCTCTTGGGTTTCTGACCTTGGGGTGACCTTTAACCTTTAACATACTAACTGAGGCCTGCAGAGTCTGAGATGTAGCTCTTGGGTTTCTGACCTTGGGGTGACCTTTAACCTTTAACATGCTGACTGAGGCCTGCAGAGTCTCAGATGTAGCTCTTGGGTTTCTGACCTTGGGGTGACCTTTAACATGCTAACTGAGGCCCGCAGAGTCTGAGATGTAGCTCTTGGGTTTCTGACCTTGGGGTGACCTTTAACCTTTAACATGCTAACTGAGGCCCGCAGAGTCTGAGATGTAGCTCTTGGGTTTCTGACCTTGGGGTGACCTTTAACCTTTAACATGCTAACTGAGGAGCTGCACGGTGGTTATCACTGTCGCCTCACAGCAAGAAGGTTCCAGGTTCAACTCCCGGCAGGGGCCTTTCTGTGTGGAGTTTGCATGTTCTCCCCGTGTATGCATGGGTTCTCTCCGGGTAATCCGGCTTCATCCCACCGTCCAAAAACATGCATGTTAGGTTCATTGGTGTCTCTAAAATTGTCCTTAGGAGCAAGTGTGAGCCTGTGACCTCTAGGATTTGCTCCAGCCCCCCCGCAACCCGACCGACGGATGCTAACTGAGGCCTGCAGAGTCTGAGATGTAGCTCTGGGGTTTCTGACCTTGGGGTGACCTTGCTGGGACGTCCACTCCTGGGAAGATTGACAGCTGTCCTGAATGTTTTCCACTTGTGAATAATCTTTGGCTGTGTTATAAAAACCGCATACTACATACTACATACTGCATACTACATACTGCATACTACATACTGCATACTGCATACTACATACTACATACTGCATACTACATACTGCATACTGCATACTACATACTACATACTACATACTACATACTGCATACTACATACTGCATACTACATACTGCATACTGCATACTACATACTGCATACTACATACTGCATACTACATACTGCATACTACATACTGCATACTGCATACTACATACTGCATACTGCATACTACATACTACATACTGCATACTACATACTGCATACTGCATACTACATACTGCATACTGCATACTACATACTACATACTGCATACTACATACTGCATACTACATACTGCATACTGCATACTACATACTGCATACTGCATACTACATACTAGATACTGCATACTGCATACTACATACTGCATACTACATACTACATACTACATACTGCATACTACATACTGCATTCTACATACTACATACTGCATACTGCATACTGTATACTACATACTGCATACTACATACTGCATACTGCATACTACATACTGCAGACTACATACTGCATTCTACATACTACATACTGCATACTGCATACTACATACTGCATACTACATACTGCATACTCATCGATCAGACAGTATGCAGAGCGTTTACCCACAATGCATTTCGCTCCTGCCCGAGCTGAAATCAGCCGTCCTGAAGCTGATTTCTCTTAAGCTCTAAACTCTGTAAACTTTAGCAACATTTGAAACTTTTTCAGGTGAGAAAGTAGTCGTTTAGATCCCCAACGTGTTGAAAACCTGACAAAATACCGGCTGTTTACAATTTTGTTCCCACGAATTCGGCGCTACTAAAGCTAGCCGCAGTGAGCTAACGCACTTCCTGTTATTTTCACGAAATAAAATACCCGTTGCCTTTTATCATAGGGAAAGCCATTACCATACAATTGGTGCTTTTGTTTTGAAAACAGGAAGTGAACCTACCCTCGTTGTAGCTAGCTTGAAACTGCCGTTTTGACAGGAAATGACGATCGGCGACGTCACGTTACGTTGCATCTTGGGTAGTTTGAGTATGAGTAGTAACCTCATGATGCATACCCAACATTTCAGAGAATCTAGTATGCATCTGGGAACTTCTGCTTACTCAAACTCGCTTACTAACTCAAAAAGTTAGTAGGAGTAGTATGCGGTTTGGAACACAGCCTTTCTCTCTGTAGAACGATGGACTCCAGATAGTTGGGAAATGGCCTTATAACCCTTCCCAGGTCGATTGCTGATGTCTTTCCTCCTTGGCATCGTGTTAACTCAAACCTGAATGCTGATCTTTAAAGAACAGAAAACTGTAGAATTGATGCATTAATTCCCTTAAATCTAACTTTACATCTCTCCTCTGTGTGATCAGAGGAGGGTCGTCCTCCCTCCTCAGCTTCAGAGAAACCAGAAGTGCCGTCCCCTTCCCGCCAGCCGGAGAGGCGGAGCTTGTCCTCCAGTCCCTCCGCCTCGCTCTACGGCTCGCGGACGCACCGGAAGCAGCACCCCGACAACCTCCGACGCACCTCCACCGCCTCTGGTAAAACACACACAGATGATGCTGTTTTTAGTTCAAACAAACAGGTTTGTGATGGATTTTTCAGTCTTTTTGACCATAAAACGTGCCGTTAAAGTCCTGTGAGGCTGCAGCTCTGGACGTTTTCACTTTAAAGTTTGTTAAAAGCCGCTGCGGGCGCCTCTGAATGTGCCGTGTATTCATCTGAGGACGCATTTACTCATGTCTTTGTTGGTCCGGATTTAAAGAAAGGAACCGGGGGAGATTCTGTCCTTCGTTGATGACATTATCTGCTAATAGAAATCGTGTTAGCTGGCTTTAAAGCTGCTGTATTCTGCAGAGAATAAACCAATCAGAGGCCACTCCTAACACTGAATGTGTGTCCTCAAAATGCTGTTAAACACCTGGAAAAACAGCTGTTTTTCATGGCATTATGTTTAAGTTCTGAAGGTTAAAAAAACGTGTGGAAAACCATCTGAAAACGAGCTAAATGAGTCGGTTAGAGACGTAGCAGACGAGCTAAAGAAATCTCTCTGTTGTTTAGAATCCTGATGTTCTCATGTGTTGATATTGATAGTTTCAGACGCAGAACGACTCATATTTAACCCACTTTTTTTCTGCCAATTTTGTCGAATAACCGAAGCTTTACAAAAATTACATTTAACTTTTCATATTTTTCAAGATATTTCGGGACTGGCTCGATGTTTTTTGCCGAAACGAACCAGGTTTTTGTTACGTTTCTCACTTTGATTCGTTCAGCTTGCTGTTTGGATGCAGAAATAACTCGGTTCCAGACTTTAAGCTGCAGCACCCGTCGTGCTTCATTCAAGGTTTTTAAAAATATATATTTTTTTTAGGGCTGGGCAACGATTAACATGTTTAATCTAATTAATCACATGATTTCCCTGATTAATTTGTATGCAAAATCCAAAAATGAATCCAAAAGTAGTGTATAGCTTTTAGCATTTAGCTTTATTTTAAATGTGCTGCCATATGAATGAAAGTGCCATAACATTTGTTGTGCAAACACACTTTTAACATCAGCATCTTTCTGTAGTTTTTATGTAGAAGCCTCGCTCCACTGTCTGTTTCCTTGAATGACTTGCTGCTATCAGTTGTGTGTTTTGCCTTTAAGTGATATTTTAGACTGGAACTACTACGCTGAGAAGACAATTCAACTTGGCAGTGTTTACAGATGACTTTGGTTCTGTCGACTCCGCCGTCTGGAAGAACTTTAACATGAAAATGGCCGAGTAAAAGTTCCGTACCCTTCTCCAGGTTTGGTGGATCCGCCGATTACTTTCTTTTCCTGTTCCACAGCAGACAGCAGCAGACTTTTACAAAATAAAAGCCTGTGAGCAACAGACTTTTACAATAATAAAATAAATAAAATATCAAATATATATAAAATATTTATCGGCGTTAAATGATTAACGAGTTAACTCGCCCAGCCCTAATATTTTTTTATAAGCGTCTCAGGACAAATAATTTGGTTTTTACAATGAAAAAAGTCCCATTTGAGGTTGTAACTCATTGATTTTTAGTGAGATTATGTTGGAAAGATGTTTTTTCTTTTGAAAATCGATGTGAAGCTGATGTTCAGGGTTGAAAGCTGCAGCCTGTAACGTCCGTTCTCGTCTTTTCTGATTCCAGTGGATTGGCCAGGTGAGGGCTCCTCTGCTCTGTGTGGTTTTTACTAAAGATGCTTTTAGCTGGACTGTAACAACTCTGAGGGATTTACCGTGTGTGTGTGTGTGTGTGTGTGTGTGTGTGTGTGTGTGTGTGTGTGTGTGTGTTAACGAGCGCATGCAGCGTTTTTGATGTTTGCACTTTTAAAGCAGCGCTTTCTGCCGGCCTTTGGTTTGCACTAATGTTTCCCACGCAGGTACTAATGATGGAATGGTGTTTGTGATGATTTTTAAGGCTAACATTTTATATTCTTTTGTCATTTTTACTCACGTTTGCTTCTTTTAATCAGAGGTGGGTTGAGCAGCCAAAAATTGTACTCACGTAAAAAAGTACTATTACTTCAGAATAATATGAATCAAGTAAAAGTAAAAAGTAGTCATCCAAATAATTACTTGAGTAAGAGTAAAAAAGTGCTCGGTGAAAAAACTACTCAAGTACTGAGTAACTGTTGAGTAACGTCTGATTTATTTGTTAACACAAGCATTCAATCAGACAGACAAAATACTAAATAATCATCTTTAGGCAAATTAGAGTTCATCCAATTGATAAAATAAATTTTAATTAATTAATTAATTACAAATAGCTTAAATTAAAATAATCCAGGTAAATTCAAGAACGTCAATGAAAAATAAAAGAGACTTAGGAAATGTTTAAAACATATGTAACCCATATGTAACCTAAAAAACAAACATTCACCTATCCATGGGGGAAAAAAACGAGTTTAGGAAACTTAGCGCTACATGTTTCCTCAAGTTAGATGTTGAGTTTCTGCTGAAATGTGCGTTTGTTTTGGTTGCCACAGAAGACACATAATGTAGCTGCTGTTTCTCACTCTTTGTAAGGTAAACATGCTTTCAGTATGAGGCCTCGTCTGCGTCTTCATTTCCCACCGTTGGTTCTGACATTTTTCATCTGTTTCTTTGTTTGTTTGCTACGACTGCTAATGCTAAAGCTAACCCGTCCCGCCGCTGAGATCGAGTACGGTCACGTGACCAGACTGCACGGCTGCGTCTGATTGGTGGAACACAGTCAGGTGGTAGAGCCTTTGGTGGAAGTCTCTCTCTCTGTCAGAATAAAACATTAAAATGAGGCGTACGCGGGGGGATAAAAATAATGAGGCGTAGAATACCAAAGAGGTAAGAAGAAAAGTAACCAGCTCATTGTAGCCTAATGTAGCGGAGTAAGAGGACAGTTTCTGCTGCACACATCTACTCAAGGAAAATTAAAAAGTATAGAGATTTAAAACTACTCCTAGAAGTATAATGTTTTCAAAAACTTACTCAAGTAAATGTAACTCGTTACCACCCACCTCTGGTTTTAATGTTGTTTTTCACAAAAAGAAACGGTTGAAGTGCATCTTGACTGCAGCAGAGCAGATTTTATTTCAGGGGTGACCGCAGCCGTTCATTGGTGCTGCGTTTGTGTGCACGGTTGCAGATGGCAGCAGGAAATCGGACACGCCTCTAAGCAATCACGACCCCCGCACCGCCGTGCAGCTGCGCACTGCGCTGAAGAGGCTGAAGGAGATCATGGAGGGAAAGAGCCAGGTACTGACGTCCTGTAACTCCTGCAAACACGCTGCTCTTTGTTCCGCTTTTATCTGTCAGAAATGTTCCTTCTAAGTCACCCGATCCTGTGAAGACGTTTCAGAAGCTCTCGCTTATGGTTAAAGGGATAGTTCGCCTCTTTTGACATGAAGCTGTATGACATCCCATATCAGCAACATCATTTCTGAACATCTTCTTACCCCCTGCTGCGTCCTGTGAGCAGAGTTCCAGCCTCGTTTTGGTGTTAATGAAGGTAGTCCGGCTAGTTGGCTGGGGTTTAAAAAATAAAGCGTTTTGCTTCTCAACACAATATGCGTTCAAAAGAGTAATACATTTGCATCACAAAATCGTTCTCCAGGAAAAATCACGCAGTGATACGAAGGGAGAGAAAATAGGGCCAAGCGATTGTGAGGTCTGACTTTTTCCTGGAGAACCATTTTGTGATGCAAATGTATTACTCTGTTGAACGCATATTGTTTTGAGAAGCAAAACGCTTTATTTTTTAAACCCCAGCCAACTAGCCGGACTACCTTCTGCTCAGATCCTTTAGAAATATTTAATAGATTTTTAATTTGCTGGACATGATTCTGTGTTTCAGTTAAAAGCTCTTTTTTTTTTTTTTTTTTTTTTTTTTACAATATTTTCCTCCTGGACACGGGTTGAAAATCCCAGAACCTTTAACTTTCATCGAAACTGAATCTATGGAGAGAAAACTAAAAAGTATTTATACTTTACCTTTAAAACAGCCGCAGCTCTCCGAATGCAAGCACACCTGCACCCAGGTGGGTTGTTCCAACATCTCACTGATCAGGGTTCTGGTTCTGGTGCTTTGGATCAGTTTCAGACGCCGGTTGGATATGAAAGATGGACGCAGCCACATCAGTTATTGGTTTGTTGAAGTTTGTGTTTTAGAGGTTGGAGCTGATCCAGAACTGTTTCCTTCCAAGCAGCCAGACCCTCTTTTAATCTTTTAAAGCGATCCTGAGCGATAGTTCTCCAGGCTTCCTGAAGGTCTTCATCATCTGTTCCCATTTCTTTAGCTGCATGTGTGAAAAACAGCAAAGATAACACAGTGTGACAGACAGAAAACAGGATTTCTGCAGCAACAAGGTGATTCCCAAAGAGCTGTTAGCTGAAAACTTGGCATATCTCAGCATGGTGTGCAGTGTGTCCTTAAAACATTTGAGGAAATCCAAAGAAGAGCTTTGGGATGTCCTTCAGGAAGCCTGGAGAACTATTCCTGAAGACTCCTTAAAGAAAGGACAGAAAGCTCGTCTGAGAGGGTTCAGGCTGTGCTGGAGGAGGAAGGAGCTCAGAGCAGATATTCACTTTAAAGCTGCTCAGAACTGAACTAACTCTGGTTCTGTCCCAACAAACTGATCAGGACTGAAGGTTGAACAACTTATTTTGAACTTGGAAGCTTTTTTTTTAATGGAAGTTTGTTGGATTAGTGACGATCAGTGGAAACAGAAACCTTCATGCTGGCTTCAGTGTTCAGAGCTGGTGATTCCGTCCATCTTTTATATGCAGTGTGTGGTTTCTGACTGGTTTTAAACTGGGTTCACACTGGTTTTAAACTGGGTTCACACTGGTTTTAAACTGGTTTCACACTGGTTTTAAACTGGTTTGACACTGGTTTTAAACTGGTTTGACACTGGTTTTAAACTGGTTTCACACTGGTTTTAAACTGGTTTGACACTGGTTTCTGACTGGTTTTAAACTGGTTTCACACTGGTTTTAAACTGGGTACACATTGGTTTTAAACTGGTTTTAAACTGGTTTCACACTGGTTTTAAACTGGTTTGACACTGGTTTCTGACTGGTTTTAAACTGGTTTCACACTGGTTTTAAACTGGGTACACATTGGTTTTAAACTGGTTTTAAACTGGGTTCACACTGGTTTTAAACTGGTTTCACACTGGTTTTAAACTGGGTTCACACTGGTTTCACACTGGTTTTAAACTGGTTTCACGCTGGTTTGACACTGGTTTCTGACTGGTTTGACACTGGTTTCACACTGGTTTTAAACTGGGTTCACACTGGTTTTAAACTGGTTTCACGCTGGTCCTCCTGTGGTAACTACAGAAGGTTTTAGGCTGTAAACGCACAATGTTGGAAGCCCAAGTTAAACAGAAGTGGAATAAAGGAGCTCATAGCTAATGGGTGTGATGGTGTTTGTATGCAGTCTGTGGTTTCACACTGGTTTCACACCAGTTTAAGGTTTGGTTTTAGGGTTAGGTGCACACTTGGCTTCAGACTCTTTGTAATGAACAGGTTTCAGAATGTTTTTGGAGAAGTCACCGCTGTTGAATGTAAAGATCCTTGAGCTTATTGTCCTGTGGGAGGAGAGTCTGAAGGTTTTTTAAAAACACGTGCGGTGTTGGAAGCTTCGCCTTCTGCTCGATGCGGCCGTCTCAGCGGTGTCCTGTGGTCATTGTCCCTCCTCAGGACAGCGACCTGAAGCAGTACTGGATGCCGGACAGCCAGTGTAAGGAGTGCTACGACTGCAACGAGAAGTTCACCACCTTCCGCCGCAGACACCACTGCAGACTGTGCGGCCAGATCTTCTGCAGCCGCTGCTGCAACCAGGAGATCCCGGGGAAGTTCATGGGCTACACGGGTTAGTGACGCAGCAAAGTCGAGCTATTAATGTCCCCTCAGATTATTTATTTTATTGGGAGGTAAGGCACATTGGAATAGAAATCAATGTCACATTTATATTGAGCATCACCACAGGGTCAGTTTGAACAAACATATTGGCTGTGTTCGAAACCGCATACTACATACTGCATACTACATACTGTATACTTCCATACTACATACTACATACTGCATACTACATACTGCATACTTCCATACTACATACTACATACTTCCATACTGCATACTGCATACTACATACTACATACTGCATACTACATACTGCATACTTCCATACTACATACTACATATTGCATACTGCATACTACATACTGCATACTATGTACTACAGACTGCATACTACATACTACATACTGCATACTTCCATACTACATATTGCATACTACATACTACATACTGCATACTATGTACTACAGACTGCATACTACATACTACATACTGCATACTTCCATACTACATATTGCATACTACATACTGCATACTGCATACTTCCATACTACATATTGCATAGTACATACTACATACTGCATACTATATACTACATACTACATACTGCATACTGCATACTACATACTGCATACTACATACTGCATACTACAAACTACATACTACATACTGCATACTTCCATACTGCATACTATATACTGCATACTACATACTACATACTACATACAGCATACTACATACTACATACTGCATACTACATACTACATACTGCATACTATATACTGCATACTACATACTACATACTGCATACTACATACTTCCATACTACATACTACATACTACATACTCATCGATCAGACAGTATGCAGAGCGTTTACCCACAATGCATTTCGCTCCTGCCCGAGCTGAAATCAGCCGGCCTGAAGCTGATTTCCCTTAAGCTCTAAACTCTGTAAACTTTAGCAACATTTGAAACATTTTCAGGAGAGAAAGTAGTCGTTTAGATCCCCAACGTGTTGAAAACCTGACAAAATACCGGCTATTTACAATTTTGTTCCCACGAATTCGGCGCTACTAAAGCTAGCCGCAGTGAGCAACGCACTTCCGGTTATTTTCACAAAATAAAATACCTGTTGCCTTTTATCATAGGGAAAGCCATTACCATACAATTGGTGCTTTTGTTTTGAAAACAGGAAGTGAACCTACCTTCGTTGTAGCTAGCTTGAAACTGCCGTTTTGACAGGAAATGACGATCGGCGACGTCATGTTACGTTGCATCTTGGGTAGTTTGAGTATGAGTAGTAACCTCATGATGCATACCCAACATTTCAGAGAATCTAGTATGCGAGGTGAGCAAGGTGACATCCTCCAAATTCAGACCCAGTTCTTGTTGTCCCGTCAGATTATTCAGCAGATCTCTTATTTAAATTATCATGTTGGGTTTTACTTATTTAATCCTTTTAACTTCCTAACCAAATCAGCTTTGAAAAACCTGAAATATTAAGTTTGTTTTATTTTCGGTTGCACATTTTTCATCCAACACCCACCAAACTGGGCTGAAACGTTCCCAGAAAGACTCTTTACGGCTCGGCTACAGTTTTGTCATGAGCTTTGGTTTGTGAGGCCGCTTTTTAAACTCTTCTCCATCTTTTTCTCTGGCTGTTTCTGGACTCCTCCCTCTGTGTGCAGGCGACCTGCGGGCTTGCACATACTGCCGTAAACTGGCGCTGAGCTACGCTCATTCGGCGGACTCGGGCTCCATTGGCGAGGACCTGAGTGCCCTGTCGGACTCTCCCTGCTCGGTGTGCGTTTTGGAGCCCAACGAGCCTCGGACGCCTGTGGGGGGGCGCAAGGCCAGCAGGAACATCTTCCTGGAGGAAGACCTCACCTGGCAGAGGTGAACCCCCGATCCTGCAGCTTCGTGCTTCACACCCTGTTTGCTGTCGGGTTTATGCTGTGAAAAGTTGGGATTTTTGCTTCTGTGCACGCTCTTCTTCCGACTTCTGACTGATTCTTGGATGTTCAAACCATCTGTGTGATTTGTGTGTTCAGGCCTGAGCCAAACAGTTCACGAGCGTCCCTACATTCATTTTAAAATCCAAAGAAACTGGGGTTTACTCATTATTTTGAATGTCGGATAATAGATTAAAGAGCAGAATAAGTAATGAGAAAATGAGGGAAAGAAATCTGTCGAAACCACTGACGAAAGAGGATCTTTTAGAATGAAAAACAGTTTAAATAAATAGATAAAATACAGTGGAGTCGTGGAACAATTTGCACTTTTTCCACAAATGATTGAGCTTGGTGATACAAAAAGGAAAAGAAATAGTGAGAAAGACTTAAAAGAATATTGGATAAATCTGCAAAAAGTCAAATATGTGACATTTGTTTTCAGTATGAAATTATTTGTAGACACTCAGATCTGTTGGATAAAGAGTAATAATAATGTCGAACGTATGTGAAAGTATTTGTTTGCTAACATGAGACTGAGCATAGCCGAACAATAATAACTTTATTGGCCATTTTTGTGGTGAATATTCTGGAAAACAAAGTTTAAAAGTCCCCTGCTTTTGCACCAAAGTGGCTGTTTTTATGGTAATACTCATGTCTGCCAGCAGGTGGCAGCAGAGGCTGTGGTGTTTCCTTTTTAAAAGGCGTAAAAAAACCTCACAGAAGCTTAAATTACAATATTCTAACATCAATAGAGTCAGTTTTCTCATCTTCAGCAGAGGTTTGTTATGATGCATCAACCTCATATGGTGCTTTCTCTCTTATTTACTTTTTACTTTATTCTCGGCTGGTGATAAAAGAGAAGAAGAACAGACATAAACACTTTCACCTCCATTTCTACCTCTTTAAGTCGTGCTTTTTAGGTCTGTTTTGGTCCGTAGAAGCAGCCTGTCTTTAAGGTCTTTATATTCCGAGTTTTAAGTGTTAAAAAGCATCATTAGTGCATGAAAACGCACACAATGAAACGATGAAAAACCAGCTGTTTTTGTTGTTTCTTAAAATGTTTTTTGTGTTTTAAAGGGATAATCCGGAGTAAAATGCACTTTAGATCAATTTACGGGATGTTGGGAGTACATACGTTGAGTTGACATCAAAATCATGTCATTCGGATGTGTTTTGAGAATTTCGATTTGACCGTTTTTAGCCAAAAGTCGTTAGCCTGGAGGTGAGAGGGGCATATCGTATCGCCGCTACAAAACGCTATTTTTACACCTCTTCTACAGCTCCAAACAACATAACACTTACGTGGTAGTGAGTAGAGGGTCCCTAAAGCCAAACCGAAGTGTCCCGAGGTCTTCATGTGGTCGGATATAGAGTCCAGAATGAATTTAATTAAGCCAGTACCTTTCTGGAAATGTTGCTGCTGCAGCTGCCGCTAAGACCGTAGTGAAGTTGGTTTGATATTGGATATTCGACAGAAATGAATATAAAATAGAGTGTGCATTCAATTGGTGTACAAAAAGGTGTGTGTGGTTGGTACTACACTCACTAGGTCACAAGGCTTGGGAGGTATTGGAAAAAAAGACACCTTATTTCCTTATTGTGAATATCTGTCAAATATCCAATATCAAACCAACTTCACCACGGTCTGTAGCGGCAGCTGCAGCAGCAACATTTCTGGAAAGGTACTGGCTTGATTAAATTCATTCTGGACTCTCTATCCGACCACATGAAGACCTCGGGACACTTCGGTTTGGCTTTAGGGACCCTCTACTCACTACCACGTAAGTGTTATGTTGTTTGGAGCTGTAGAAGAGGTATAAAAATAGCGTTTTGTACCGGCGATACTCGATGCCCTCATCACTTCCAGGCTAACGACTTTTGGCTAAAAACGGTCAAATCGAAATTCTCAAAACACATCCGAATGACATGATTTTGATGTCAACTCAACGTATGTACTCCCAACATCCCGTAAATTGATCTAAAGTGCATTTTACTCCGGATTATCCCTTTAAAACACGCACGTGCACCTGTATTAAACCACGGAGACGGTTACTGCGGCCTCGGCCAGCTGTTCACCTGTTTTTAACATCTGTTTCAGGAGGAACTTGAGTGAAGTGTGACAGTTTGGGCTGGAGGATCGGTCCAATCTGCTTAAACTCGAACATTAATCAGTCACTGAACAAATCAGACGAACTCAGAGGCTCTTTGTTCATTTAATGCATGCGTTTTTTTTAACCCTGTGCTTGTTTCTCTGCTGTTGTCATCAATCATTGTGCTTCCTGCCTCGTTTCTCTACCAACTCCCCTCAAAGAACCTGTGTTTCCTCTCTCTTTTGTTCGCATAGAAAAACTCCTATTGGGATGAGAAAGAAGTGAGTCTCGCTGTTTGTTTCATTCATTTTTTCCACATCCGCCTCAGCTTTAAAGGCTAATGCTCTCCAGCTCGGTGAAGACATAGATTTTTGCGCATGCTCAGATTCACCGTTCGAACTGTTTTGACTTAACGAGGAGGAAGCCTGAGGATGAGAGTAACCTGAAAGTGTGTCTGTTTGTCAGCATGATTCACCAGGAGCCTCAGAACAGCGGCCTGGCGTCCCGACTCACAACGCTGCAGGAAGACATGGGCAAGTCGCCGGCCAGGAAGAGGTCAGTCTCTGCTCCGCTTTGTGCCCTTAAAGGACGTCTTTTACAGCTTATTTTTTACTTTTAGCTCATTCCTGCTGCAGTCCAGATCTTTAACAGGGTGCTTGCGCTAGTCTTGAAAGTCTTAATAAGTATGGAATTTTGAAGCACTGTTTTCCAGACCTTGAAAAGTCTTGAATTTTGTGTGAAAGTCTTAATAAAGTATGGAAAATAAATGTATGGTAGAATTTTACAGTATGCTGAAAGGCATTGTGAAATGAGAAATAGGAAGGTAGGCTATAAAACTATCATCTTACTAACTGCTCACGTACTGTGTTAGCCTAATGGGATGAGATGTGAGTGAAGAGACTGAATTCTACACACATTCATCCATCCATTCATTTTTTTTTATAGATAGTTTTTGTGACACTTGTTTGATGTGATTTTCATGTTTTGAAACGTTTTCCTCAGTAAAAGCGTAATTTACTGTGAATAATGCATTTCTTCATTGAATACTAGCCTATAAAAGTTAACATTTCTAATAAACACAGTTGGTACAATGTCAACCAATGAAGTAGGCAGCAGGCACACAAGTTACAAGTACATAAAGTTAAGGTCTTGGGGGAAAAAAAAGTATCAGTTTTAAAAAAGTCTGGAATTTTAATTTGGAAAAAGAGCAAGCACCCTGTTACAGCTTCCCATCTGCCTCAGTGATTATTATTTAATCTGGATATTTGACCTTTTCTGCACTTTATTCTGATAAAAAAGGAGCTTTAAATCGGATGTTCTGCAGCCGCTGGATCCTGTTCTTTGCTGCAGGATTTAAATGTTCAGGTAGTTTGGAAAAATGTCACCGTTCAGCTGTAGGTTCCAGCCGGTGTTTACCTGCCGTGTTTTTGTCCCTTTCTAAAATGATCCTCAAAATACCATATGTTAATATTTTTTTCCACTTTTTTTTTTATAAATCTTTTATTCCACTTCAGTTCTGATCATAACTAGCAAGTTTTCAATTATTTTCAAAAAAATAATTAATTATGGTCTGGGATATGTCAGTGATGAGCAAAAACATTGATATTTAGGGATTTTAAATTTTTTTGTTATGCCTGTATTTTAAAAAAAAACAAACAAACAAAAAACTTAATTTCTGAAAAGGGACATTTTTGTCCCCTTTTAAAACAAACTAAAAACATCATATATTAATATTTTTTTCCACTTTAATTTTCATAAATCTTTTATTCCACTTCAGTTCTGATCATAACCACCAAGTTTTCAATTATTTTCAAAAAATTAATAATTTAGATGCCAATTTGAACTTTTTAGCCAAAATTTGAAGCCTTTAGGCGCCAATATTTTCAAAATATGGAATGCAAAGTGGAATTATTGAGTAGGGATAATTATGGTCTGGGATATGTCAATGATTAGCAACAACATTGATTTTTTTTTTTTAGGGATTTTTAATTTTTTTATGTCTGATTTAAAAACAAAAAACTCCTCAATTTCTGAAAAGGGACATTTTTGTCCCCTTTTTAAAACGACCTAAAAACATCACATATTAATATTTTTTTCCACTTTTTTTCCATTAATCTTTTATTCCGCTTCAGTTCTGATCATAACCACCAAGTTTTCAATTATTTTCAAAAAATTAACCGTTTAGTCGTTGGGTAAGAAACAGCCTGTCGGTCGATTAACCAGCAGAGGCTCAGAGCTGAAGAGGGAATAAAGACGTCCTGCAGCGTGTTTTTGATTAGTTCTGGACAGCAGTGCAGCGTTTTGTCCTTTAATGGGATTCTTTAACAGTAGAAACAATAAAAAAACACCCACAAAGCTTTACTTTAACCCTTCATTTAGTCTCCAACTAAATGAAAATGTAAAGTTAAAGCTTAAAGGGATAGTTCGCCTCTTCTGACATGAAGCTGTGTAACATCCCATATCAGCAACATCATTTCTGAACATCTTCTTACCCCCTGCTGCGTCCTGTGAGCAGAGTTCCAGCCTCGTTTTGGTGTTGATGAAAGTAGTCCGGCTAGTTGGCTGGGGTTTAATAAATAAAGCGTTTTGCTTCTCAAAACAATATGCGTTCAACAGAGTAATACATTTACATCACAAAATGGTTCTCCAGGAAAAAGTCAGACCTCACAATTGCTTGGCCCTATTTTCTCTCCCTTCGTATCACTGCCTGCTGCCGCCTGCACTTCGGTCTGCAAGGTCTACATATGATATGGGATGTTACACAGCTTCATGTCAGAAGAGGCGAACTGTCCCTTTAAGCTCCTCAGAACTTCCAGCATCCATGAGCGTGTGTCTCTCTCAGGTCTGCCAGCGTCACCAACCTGTCTCTGGACCACTCCGGATCCTCCCTGGTTCCGTCCTACGACAGCTCGGTCAGCCCGCCGGCCAGCCGGGCCATGTCAGGAACCAAGAGCGGCACCAAGCTGGACCACAGCGAGGAGGAGAGGAAGATCCTGCTGGTAGCCTGCTCACTTCTCCCTGATGTTTCCTCTTTGGTTTACTGAGCTCTGTTTTACTGAGCTCTGGTTTACTGAGCTCTGTTTTACTGAGCTCTGGTTTACTGAGCTCTGTTTTACTGAGCTCTGTTTTACTGAGCTCTGTTTTACTGAGCTCTGTTTTACTGAGCTCTGGTTTACTGAGCTCTGGTTTACTGAGCTCTGTTTTACTGAGCTCTGTTTTACTGAGCTCTGGTTTACTGAGCTCTGTTTTACTGAGCTCTGGTTTACTGAGCTCTGTTTTACTGAGCTCTGTTTCACTGAGCTCTGTTTTACTGAGCTCTGTTTCACTGAGCTCTGTTTCACTGAGCTCTGTTTTACTGAGCTCTGGTTTACTGAGCTCTGGTTTACTGAGCTCTGGTTTACTGAGCTCTGTTTCACTGAGCTCTGTTTCACTGAGCTCTGTTTCACTGAGCTCTGGTTTACTGAGCTCTGGTTTACTGAGCTCTGGTTTACTGAGCTCTGTTTCACTGAGCTCTGTTTCACTGAGCTCTGGTTTACTGAGCTCTGGTTTACTGAGCTCTGGTTTACTGAGCTCTGGTTTACTGAGCTCTGGTTTACTGAGCTCTGTTTTACTGAGCTCTGTTTTACTGAGCTCTGGTTTACTGAGCTCTGTTTTACTGAGCTCTGGTTTACTGAGCTCTGTTTTACTGAGCTCTGGTTTACTGAGCTCTGTTTTACTGAGCTCTGTTTCACTGAGCTCTGTTTTACTGAGCTCTGTTTCACTGAGCTCTGTTTCACTGAGCTCTGTTTTACTGAGCTCTGGTTTACTGAGCTCTGGTTTACTGAGCTCTGGTTTACTGAGCTCTGGTTTACTGAGCTCTGTTTCACTGAGCTCTGTTTCACTGAGCTCTGTTTCACTGAGCTCTGGTTTACTGAGCTCTGGTTTACTGAGCTCTGGTTTACTGAGCTCTGGTTTACTGAGCTCTGTTTCACTGAGCTCTGGTTTACTGAGCTCTGGTCTGTTGCAGGATTCGTCTCAGCTGAAGGACCTTTGGAAGAGAATCTGCCACAACAACACGGGGATGGAGTTCCAGGACCACAGATACTGGCTGAGGACCTACCCCAACTGCATCGTGGGAAAGGAGCTGGTGAACTGGCTGCTGAGGAACGGCACCATCTCCACCAGGTTTCCTCAGATTGTTTATTTCACTCTAATGTTCATTTCCAGTTGGATTACTTTTAGTTCAAGGACCTGAAATCCTTTCAATTTCATGTTAATTTGTGGAAAATGTGATGCTTCTTACAGTAGTTTGGACTTTTTATTTCACTGCAGACATTTTAAACTGAAGATATTTCATGTTTTGTCTCATAAAGTCGATTTAATTTGTCAATATTCATTGTGCAACAGGCACCATTTAGGGCGAATAATGTAGTTCAAATATATATAATGATGTTTTTAACAGGACGTGATGAACAAATGAAATGAAAACATGAAATATCTTGGAATGGCTGCTTTTTAACGAACAGACTGCAGTTTCAGATCCACAGACGGCTCTGATTAACAGAACACGTCACCTGTTAAACATTGTGTCTTAAAAGATGAATCTTAACCCTAATCCCTGATAGGGGACATTTTTGTCCACTTGGGGTGTACTCTCCCCTCTAATTTCACACTGGAAATAGTGATACTGATGCAATTTTTCATTGTGTAGAAAAAAAACTCCTTAATTTCTGAAAAGGGACATTTAAAACGACCTAAAAACATCATATATTAATATTTTTTTCCCCTTTTTTTTATTTATAAATCTTTTATTCCACTTCAGTTCTGATCATAACTACCAAGTTTTCATTTTTTTCCCCAAAAAATTAACCCTTTAGATGCCAATTTGAACTTTTTAGCCCAAATTTGAAGCCTTTAGGTGCCAGTATTTTCAAAATATGGATTGTAAAGTGGAATTATTGAGTAGGGATAATTATTGATTTTTAGGGATTTTAAAGTTTTTTTGTTATGCCCGATTTATAAAAAACGAACAAAAAACCTTAATTTATGAAAAGGGACATTTTTGTCCCCTTCTAAAATGATCCCCAAAATACCATATATTAATATTTTTTCAACTTTTTTCCCATAAATCTTTTCTTCCACTTCAGTTCTGATCATAACCACCAAGTTTTCAATTATTTTCAAAAAATTAACCCTTTAAATACCAGTGTATATGAGGTAAACACCAATTTCTGTTAAAAAACACACACAAAATCTTCTGTATTTTCAATGTATGCAGTGCAAAGTGAAATATTCTATGGGGGATTATTAGGTCTGGGATATGTCATTGATGAGCTACAAACTTCAGTTTTTACAGCTTTTTAGTTTTTCTGCAACGGCAGATTACAGAAACGGCTCCCAGAGACATCCATTATAGACATGGCATTACATTTTTGAAAATAATTGAAAACTTGGTGGTTATGATCAGAACTGAAGTGGAAGAAAAGATCTATGGAAAAAAAATAATATATGGTATTTTGGGGATCATTTTAGAAGGGGACAAAAATGGCCCTTTTCAGAAATTAAGGAGTTTTTTTTAGTTTTTGTTTTAAATCAGGCATAACAAAAAAATTAAAAATCCCTAAAAATCAATGTTATTGCTAATCATTGACATATCCCAGACCATAATTATCCCTACTCAATAATTCCACTTTGCATTCCATATTTTGAAAATATTGGCACCTAAAGGCTTCAAATTTGGGCTAAAAAGTTCAAATTGGCATCTAAAGGGTTAATATTTTTTAAAAATAATTGAAAACTTGGTAGTTATGATCAGAACTTTAGTGGAATAAAATATCTATGAAAAAAAAAAGGCGGAAAAAATATTAACATATGATGTTTTTAAGTTGTTTTAAAAGGGAAATTAAGTTTTAAATCGGGTATGAGGGTTAACCTGGTGCTCATCTGTGGACGAACTGCAGAGTTAAAGCTTCCCCGTGTGTGTGCTGCAGGGCTCAGGCTATCGCAATAGGCCAGGCGTTGGTGGACGGCCGCTGGCTGGACTGCGTGACCCACCACGATCAGCTGTTCAGGGACGAGTACGCCCTCTACCGCCCCCTGCAGGTGAGTCCTCCCCCTGCACGCTGACCCAGAAATGCCTTCAGGATGCCGCTGTGACCCCTCCCCAGCCGCTCCAGCACACCCTGACACATCACATGCCTGTATTGATTGATTCCTCTGGGCTTCCTGACAACACAGAGGGGTAGTTTCAGTTGATTGATTACCTGAATGAGTGTTGGTCACGCCTCCTCCTCGTCTTCTGTTGCAGAGTACAGAGTTCTCAGAGACGCCGTCTCCAGACAGCGACAGCGTCAACTCCCTCGAGGGACACTCGGAGCCGTCCTGGTTCAAGGACATCAAGTTTGATGACAGCGACACGGAGCAGCTCGCAGAGGAGAACGACTACACCATGCCGAGTACGTATCCGACCCCCGGCGCCTCAAATAACCCGTCTGTGCATCTTTGTGAGTCACGGTCTGTGTGTGTGTCCAGACTCCGCCAGCCCCAGCAAGAGGACGTCGGTCAGCAGCTTCCAGTCGGCCGTGGACAGCGACTCGGCCGCCTCCATCAACCTCAACATGGAGCAGAACAACGTGAACTTTCACATCAAGAAGCAGTCCAAATATCCCCACGTGCCACCTGCTGCCGAGCAGAAAGGTAAACCCGAGCACGTGTGGGGATTTCCCTCAGAAAATGGGAGTTCCACAGTCTAACTAATCCAATTTTATTCATAAAGCACTTTACAAAAACCTCACTTGAACAAAGTTCTGTACTGAAAAATAAAAAAACAAAGAAATTAAAAGAAAAAATACAAGAATAAATTAAAAAAACATACACCAACTATTTAATTCAAAACGATAATAATACTAAATTAAAAAAATAAAGCTGTGGTTGCAGCTGCTTGAGTAATCCCTCACAGCTCAGGGTGGAGAAAACCAGGGAGCAGAAACAGCTTCCATCAGACGCTTCCTGTAACCGCTGATGAGGAATTTAAGGAGCATTCCTTCCTGCTTTGCTCCTCCAGAGGATCAATAGTTCTGGGAGGTCAGCAGCCCTCCGCTAAACTGGGGTTAAGGTCAGCCGCTGTTGCTGCTTTAACTCGCTGTCTGTTAGTGTCCCCATCCATCCATTTTATGTTTATGTTTATGCATTTTGCAGACGCTTTTATCCAAAGCGACTTACAATTGAAAAAATATATAACATTAAAGCTTTATCAACTTTATTTATAAAGCCCTTTAACACAACCGTGGCTGAAACAAAGTGCTGTACATGAGTAACAACACGAAATATAAGGCATAAAACAGAAGAACAATGTAAAAACAATAATAAACAATAACAATATTAAAATAATAAAAACAATAACAGAAACAGAGTCTCATGCTGGGTTAAAAGCCAGGGAATAAAAATGGGTTTTAAGACGGGTTTTAAAAATGGGCGGTGAATCTAGTGAAGCTAATATCAAAGCTAACATTAAGCGACATACGTCGGTAGAAGGAAACCACAAGTCAGCCTCTGTCTGGGGTGACAGTGTAGAGATGGAGTGCAGGCATAGAGGGAAGACCAGGAGGCATCCCGGAGAGATGAACCAGCTCAGCTGCAGCTCTACTCTGAGCCCCTCCTGGATGACCGAGCTCCTTAAGGCTGATTCATACTCGGCGCAACCTCGCTCATACTAGCTGGTCGCAAATGGCGCAAACGGTCACGTGTCCCAAATTTCCGCCACGCCCCCCGTCGCAAGCTAGAAAATCCTCGCGCGGCGCAAGGGCGCGCACACAACTTTTTTTTTTTCTGACTTCGCGCAAGCTCAACTGGAAACAGCTGACCAAGAGAAAGGAAACATGAACACTGCAGAGACCGCGGTGACCGAGAGGGTGCGCCTCTACAAACATCTGTACGACACGTCTATGAAGCTACACTGGGACAACGTTTGACAAAGTTCGTCTTGTTGCAAAGGACGAACATTCCACCTTCTCTTCTGTTTTTGCCGCAGCCGCTTAGCTCTGAGATACATATACAGTTCTACACCCAGAGTAAATTCATTCCGCATCAGATGTGCCAGCCTCTGCTGACGTGACACCACAGGTGGCATCGTGTGTGCTTTCTTCGTATGCTTTTCTTCGTCCGGTTCTTCAGCTTGTTTCCTCAACAGTGACGCCCGCTGGTCTGGAGAGAACTGCAAATGTGACGCATTCTCGGCGCAAACTGCACTTATGAGCTGAAGGAACTGTGAAGGGGCTGGCGCTTTCGATGACGTCATTAATGGTTCTCGAGCCAGAACAGTTGCGCGTTTGCGCCGAGTATGAATCAGCCTTTAGTTACTTTCCGCCGCTTCTCTATCCTCGGCTGGTGGCCATAAGGCCCCCCCGGAGCCATACCTGGGCCTCACCTTTCACCCGGTGACCTTCAGACCTCCAGGAGGCGCCATTCGGGTTCGGTGTGTTGGTGTTTTATCAGACTTTTTCGTCTTTCCGATGAACATTCAGGTCTTTAGAGATGCTTCTGCAGCCTCTTCCTGCTTCTTCTAATATTCTTTAAAGGTACAGTTCGCCTCTTTTGACATGAAGCTGCATGACATCCCATATCAGCAACATCATTTCTGAACATCTTCTTACCCCCTGCTGCGTCCTGTGAGCAGAGTTCCAGCCTCGTTTTGGTGTTGATGAAGGTAGTCCGGCTAGTTGGCTGGGGCTTAAAAAATAAAGCGTCTTGCTTCTCAAAACAATATGCGTTCAACAGAGTAATACATTTGCATCACAAAATCGTTCTCCAGGAAAAAGTCAGACCTCACAATCGCTTAACAGCTTCATGCCAAAAGAGGCGAACTATCCCTTTAACATGATGGAGGAACCAGACTTCCAAACTCGGCTCTTTAATCGCTCTGAATGGTTTGATTCAGAGTTTCTCTGAGGAGCAGAGGAGCTCAGAGAAGCTGGTTCATTTATCTGCAGGAGTCTGTTGTTTGAAATCAAAGATTTAAGCTTTTAAGAACCCGATTTTCTCATAATTAGTTGTTATTCTGCCAGCAGAATAAGGTCTCATACTCGTCTCGTCTCTTTCGGCAGAATTTCTCGTGTCTGAGGATGGAGGGCAGAACATCATCATCAGCGACGCCTTCATCAAAGGTAGGAACTGAACACTTCCTCGTTAGTTTGACCTCACTGGATCGCCCGACTAAACAAACAGGCCCCTCCCTCTTCCTGTTCCCGCTGCAGAGTCTCTGTTCAACCGCCGCGTGGAGGAGAAGGCTAAAGAGATGCTGTTCACGCCGCTGGGCTGGCACCACAGCTCTCTGGACCAGCTCCGGGAGGAGAACGGCGAGAAGAAGGCCATGGAGAGGCTGCTGTGAGTGGAGGGCCCAGTTAATCAGAGCGGCCGGGGGTTGGTGTAGGACAGCGATACTCACTATTTATTTAACAAGAGCCACATTGGCAGCAAAATCAAGGGAAGAGACACTTTTACCACAACATACTAAAGTCCCCTTTTGCAAATATGCATTTCTACATATAAAAAAGAAACAACACAGCCAATACATTTTCAATTAAGACCACATTTGCCTTAATACTGGGATGAGCAGAAGCTGGCGTGCATGTCCTCGACTTTCTTCATGTTGTATTTGTAGTTTGTTGTTGTAATCATAGTGAGACATTCAGGATGAGCATGGTTTTTGTGCTGGTTTTTGCCCTTTTTTAATTGAAAACTGATCCATTGTGCCTCCATCTCGCGCTGGCTAAAGGAGCTAGCGTGCTCTGCGGTCAGGTGTGAGGTGGTTTAACCCATTGGCGCCTAAAGCACCTGCAAAAAAGGCTGCTCAATGCCTAAGCCAGTTTTTAGAAAAGGTCCCCAATGCCTGAGGGTTTTTTTTTAACTAAAAACAATTCATTGAAAACACCTAAGAAAAATTAAAAAAATTTTTGCTGGCTGGATTGTATTACTTTTTTTTTTATCAATGTTGGACATTGTAGTTTTGCTTTATGATTCAGGATAATACCCAATGCTGCTATTTATTATACTACTATTACTATACTGTTACTATACTATAACTAAATCATAATTATAATATCAGCAATAATAATGAATGATAAAAAAAACCCTGCAATATATCTTGGATTGTGCAGTTATACTGTATACTTCAGTGACACGACTTCTAAAACATCATAGTTGTCATACTGCAGTAATTCGCTCCGGGCTCTCTTTTTTGACATAAGGCCAACGCCACTCAAATAAGAATGAGAAGTCGTCAGAATGCAGCGCAAGAATAAATAATTACCTCCAGATCATGTCGAAACGATCTCGTGCCATCACTCGGGCTACATTTGTCTGATACAGCCACTTGCTCTGCCTCCAGTAGCCTAATCCCGGCGAGTTGGTAGTTTGATTATTCCAAAAGTTAGGCAGAGACCGATGAAAGATTTCATCTCCTGCTTTGACACGGGGCTCCACTTCGAGTTGGATGGTGTGTGGCCGCGCCAACTCCACATCACTTCCATCGCTGTCACAGTATGTCTCGTTAACCGCAGCCATTAGCCGAGCTGTCAAATTAGCTACAAACGCACTATTGCAGAACAGGCTAATCGAAAACACCCACCTCATGTGTATTTGGATCAATTATTGTGCATTACATGCTGCATGCGTCTTGAAAATAATGATAAATGAACAATGTTGCGCTACGCAACATCCGGCGTCAATGGTTTAAGCGGGCTGCGTTGCCAGGTTTAACAGTGTGCCCCCTTTAGGAAACATCATTAAGCCTTAATTAATACCTAATAAAAATACTTAATACTACAAAAACGCAAACTTAATAAAAATACTTAATACTGCGCAGTATTCGCTGTGTGTTATTTGATAAAATGTATTGTTATTGTTACCATATTGTTATAAGCTACTATGCGAGTGCGAGCCGGCAGTTAAAGCTTGAGGAGCCGCACAGTGAGGATCTCTGCTATAGGCTGTAAGATCAGGAACAAGACGCCCGATCAGTGCACCACCCGAAAGCATTTCAGCTAAAATGAGTCAGAACAGGATGAAAGTTAAACAGCTGAAGGACAGACTGATCACTTCCACGCTTTAGATCACCTCAGACGTCCTCCAAAGGTCGTTTTTATAATTTTATTTCATCAGATAGTTTGGTTTCCTCAGTGTTTTCCAACATTTGAGGCATTTAAACACCAAAGCAGTTATTCTCTGGCACAGATGGAGCGTTTTAAGATGAAAAAGGACAGAGAAATCACGCTTCCTTTAACTGCTTGTTTGTTTAAAAAGGAAATATTTAAGTATTAAATGAGTCTGAAGGGCTTTAACCAACATTTGTGAACCGTGCAGCTCGGCCAACCACAGCCACATGATGGCGCTGCTGCAGCAGCTGCTCTACAGCGAGTCTCTGTCTCTGTCCTGGAGGGACATCATCGTCCCCGTGGTCCGCCAGGTCGTCCAGACGGTCCGGCCCGACGTCCGCAACTGCGACGACGACATGGACATCCGGCAGCTGGTGCACATCAAGAAGGTGAGACGGCGCCGCCGTTCAGATTAACCCGAGCCGAGCCGAGCCGAGCCAGCTGATTGTTTCCATCTGTGATTCAGATTCCTGGAGGCAGGAAGTTCGACTCGATGATGGTGAACGGCTTCGTGTGCACCAAGAACATCGCCCACAAGAAGGTAGAGTCGGGATTTATTCATGGTTAGATTTATTTATGTGACCAAAACTAAGAGCATCGAGTCTGAGTCTGAGAGTCTCAGACTCAGACTCTCATCGATTATGCAGCAACGAGGCCCCATCGGTCTGGATTTGATCCAGAAGTCGACTGATTGTTAAATAAATCGACTCTTTGCACAAACTGGATGTAACGACTTGGTGAAAGTCGATATTAGTTAAAGAAGTGCCGATATTAAAGTGTAAATCTGCTCCGGAACCAGATGAACCCGTACATCAAGAACCCGAAGATCCTGCTGCTGAAGTGCTCCATCGAGTACCTGTACAGGGAGGAGACCAAGTTCACCTGCATCGACCCCATCGTGCTGCAGGTGAGCAGGCCGCTCGGCCCCGGGAGGAAGCCCCCTTTCAGGCTTTCACCTCTTTAAACCCGGATCTGTCCCCGTCTCCTCCCCAGGAACGAGAGTTCCTGAAGAACTACGTGCAGCGCATCGTGGACGTCCGTCCAAACCTGGTGCTGGTGGAGAAGACGGTGTCCCGGATCGCTCAGGACATGCTGCTGGAGCACGGCATCACGCTGGTCATCAACGTCAAACCGGTCCGTGTTTTTCTGCAAAATAACCGATATTACAGCTGAAACTAAGTGTTTTTTTTTCGAACTTTTTATTTTCCATTAACCATTTTATACAAACATATACGTAATTCACTCTTTGTCCCGTTTCACATTTTACATCTTATTACTATCATATTTACACAGACCATTTTAAACATTTTAACCTATTCCGACTAACACAAGTCCTCGATATGGGCAAAAGTAAACAAGAATATATTTCTCACAAATATCCATTAACCCCACTCAGAGATTATGGTTATCTTTAACAACATCTATGACCATGTAAAACCGCATTAATTACGGTGTAAGGAACAACAGCGAACACCGAAACTAAGTGTTTTAAAAGCAAAATCTGTGAATGCTTCAGAGTTGATCACAGATCAGACTTCTTGCTTATTTCTTGGTTTCAAACCTCCATCAACTCCACATTTTCATGTTTTCAGGCTTTTTTATTTATTTATTTATTTAAACTTTGTTTATTATGCTTTTTTCTTTTTTTCCCATTTTCTTTTTTAAAATTAAAATAAAAAGAACAGAGGGATGTAACAGAAATGTACATGGTGTGTTGGGACATCAACATCTGGGTTTCTTTAAACAATTCAATAAAATATTAAATAAAATAAACAGGAGACCGTAGAGCTGTGCATCAGATTATGAGAAAAACTGAAACAAAACAAATAAATCCCAAGAGTTAAAGAAATAAATAATAAATAAAACAAACAAAAAGACAAAAACCAAATCTATCAACTTGTTAACTCCTCTGGCCGTGACTGTTGTACATAGGAGACCCATTCTGACCACAGCTTAATAAATCTGTTCATTTGTAGGCCAAGTGAAAAAGTCATTTTTTTCCATTATGTATACTTCATTAACTACATCCTTCCATTCCTCTGTTGTGGGGGAGTTATTTAGCTTTTTTCACAACAGAACACAGACACACAGGAACACTCAGAACAGAATCCCATCCCCATGAAGTAACAAAAAAAAATCAAAAAATACAATTTTTAAAAAAGAAATACATAGATAAATCACAATAAAAAATTATAAATAGATGAGTAAATCTAAGACAATGTATGTCAAGCATGTTGTAAAAGAAGACATGAATATAAAAAGGAGAGAATGTTACAGAAAACAAACAAACAAGCAAAAATCAGAGAGATACAGAACACACAGAATAGTATTGATTGATTGATAGATTTTTATTTTTGAACATGTATAAAAAAGAAGATGTATGTAACTATTTGTACATAAAAAAGAAAGAAAAAGAGAAAAAAAAATCAATCACATAAAGTGCTAATACATAACATAATAGCACAGATTGTTGGAAAAAGGAATGGGAAGAAGTGCAATACTTTTTTAGTTTCCCCTTTTAACTACTCTTCAGTTTGTAAATATCCTAACTACAATACACCTTTATAAATATATGCCATATATACACTTCCTAAATATCTAAATAAATATATAATCACAAAAATAAATATATACTACACACATATCCTTGTAAATATACTTGTAAATATGAATATATATATATATATATATATATCTCCCCATAAATAAATATATACCATATACTAATTAAATTACAATATAACAATTAACCCTATTCTTATTCATATATTTATCCCTCATCGTCCTTCCTCTTACGTGTATTTGTTTAAAAATATTTTTTGGACCTTTTTTATTTGCATTTTGTTTTATTTCACAGCTCGATACGCACATGCTTTTCATATTTGTTCGGACCTTTGGTTTTTTTAAATTTATGTCTCCTTTGATTATATCCCTCCTCCCTATCATTAAACATTCCTTGTATGTTTTTTGGCAATAGATTATTTCTGGCTTTGTACATTAATTGTGCCGCTCTGTTTTCATTTAAGTCCCATCTATGTTTAATGGTGTCGAGGGACAGGTTTCCAGGCTTTTCTCTGGAGTATTTTTAACAGGAGCACGTATATATCCCCTTTAAGCTGCTGCAGCTTCTCCCTTTGGAGCCCGACATTAACGGTTTGTTCTTTTGCTCGCTGCAGCAAGTCTTGGACCGAGTGAGCCGCATGACGCAGGGCGACCTGGTGATGTCCATGGACCAGCTGCTCACCAAACCTCGTCTGGGAACCTGCCACAAGTTCTACATGCAGCCCTTCACCCTGGCCAACAGTAAGAGCAGAGCGTACCCTCAGATCCTCATCCTCTACATCCCATTACATCACATTACGGTCATTCTGCTGACGCTTTTATCCAAAGAGACTTACAATAAGTGTGTTCCACATCGGGAGGCAAAAAAACTTCAGGTCACCAGCAATCATAAGTGCATTTCCTTCCAAAACCAAACAGCTAAGAGCAAAACTAGTGCTAGAGTAAGTGCAGTAAGTTAGGTACCTACCATCCTCTATTCATCTCACTGTTCCCCCCGTCCGTCTTGTTACTATGGGTTACCATGGGTTACTATGGGGCATTTAGTCCATCTGCTCCCCAGCTCTGGAACTCTCTTCCACCTGATCTCCGTAACACACAAACATTGCCACATTTCAAATCCAAACTTAAAACTCACCTGTTTAAATTAGCACTGTGATTACTATTGCACTGTTTTAATTAAAGGGATAGTTCGCCTCTTTTGACATGAAGCTGTGTAACATCTCATATCAGCAACATCATTTATGAGCATCTTCTTACCCCCTGCTGCGTCCTGTGAGCAGAGTTCCAGCCTCGTTTTGGTGTTGATGAAGGTAGTCCGGCTAGTTGGCTGGGGTTTAAAAAATAAAGCGTTTTGCTTCTCAAAACAATATGCGTTCAACAGAGTAATATATTTGCATCACAAAATGGTTCTCCAGGAAAAAGTCAGAGCTCACAATCTCTTGGCCCTATTTTCTCTCCCTTCGAATCACTGCCTGCTGCCGACAGCCGCGCCTGTTACGGTGTTTGCTGCTCGGTCTATATAGCACATAAACAAAAGGAAAGGAAAGGAAAGGAAAGGAAAGGAAAGGAAAGGAAACAAAACGAAAGGAAAGGAAGGCCACCTGCCGACAGCCGCGCCTGTTACGGTGTTTGCTGCTCGGTCTGCACAGCAGGCAGTGATACGAAGGGAGAGAAAATAGGGCCAAGCGATTGTGAGCTCTGACTTTTTCCTGGAGAACCATTTTGTGATGCAAATGTATTACTCTGTTGAACGCATATTGTTTTGAGAAGCAAAACACTTTATTTTTTAAACCCCAGCCAACTAGCCGGACTACCTTCATCAACACCAAAACGAGGCTGGAACTCAGCTCACAGGACGCAGCAGGGGGTAAGAAGATGTTCAGAAATGATGTTGCTGATATGGGATGTTACACAGCTTCATGTCAAAAGAGGCGAACTATCCCTTTAATTTTATTTTTTATTTATTTGTTATGTATTTTAAATTGTGTTTGTTTTTATGTAAGGTGAACGTGAATGCCTATGAAAGGCGCCTATAAATAAAATGTATTATTATTATTATTATTATCAGCCCCTCCTCCCGTGGTCATTTCTGTTTTCCAGACGAGGGGAAGACGCTGATGTTCTTCGAGGGCTGTCCGCCGCACCTGGGCTGCTCCGTGCAGCTGCGCGGGGCGTCGGAGTACGAGCTGGCCCGGGTGAAGGACATCCTCATGCTGATGATGTGCGTGGCGTACCACTCGCAGCTGGAGATCTCCTTCCTGATGGACGAGTTCGCCATGCCGCCCAGCCTGCCGCAGAGCAGCTCCTTCCCCTGCCTGCTGGAGGGCGGCGCCGAGGACGAGCCGGGTGGAGACGGCCTGGAGAAAACCTCCGGGAGCGAGGACTCCACCTTGAAAGACTCGTCCAGAGACGAATCCAAAGATGGAGACGGGGACGTCCTCCGAGACAAAGTGGACCCCCAGTCGCCTCCCTTTTCTGTAGCGTACGAGCCCGCCGACGCCGAGACGAAGACCTCCTCGCCGTTCTTCGGCCCCCCGGCCCCGCCTCTGGTCGTCTCTCCTCCCTTCCTGATGGAGGAGGACGAGGAGCTGGGCTCGGACACGCTGCTCGGTTCCTCCGAGGGGGAGACGGGGGCCGAGGGACAGGGGGAGGAGCCTCCGGAGGCGGCGGCCCCCAAGCTGTTCCGAGACCCGCTGCAGGACGACACGGGCATATTCGTGGCCGAGCAGGTGGCGTCGTCGGACGACCGGCTGAAGTCCATCTCTGCCGTGTTCAAGCAGGAGCTGAAGGACATCATCCTGTGCATCTCGCCCTTCATCACGTTCAAGGAGGCGTTCCTGCTGACGCCCGCAGGCATGCACTGCCCCAGCAGGGACTACTTCCCCGAGCAGGTACCCCACAGAGAGCAGCAAAACCCGCGTTTTATTAGGGACTATTGTACCTGTAAGGTTTCTTCTTTCTTCTTCTTCTTTGCAAAAGGTGCTCGAAATTTTGCGAGTGCCACCTGCCAGTCGACGACATGAAAGAATCTGAACTTTATATTTTTGGGAGTCGCTCATTGACTCTGTAGCGCCCCCTACGATGCTTAAAAATGGTCCCCGCATTGGGGTTAGTTTCGCATAGGACGACGAAATTCGGTACACTCATTCATCATGCCCAGACGCACAAAAATGTCTCATGCCGCCATGGTCCCACGTCCACAGGAAGGCGGCCATTTTGGATGGAAAATGCGTTTTGGTGCCACTTTTGCCCGATTCCACGCCTTGCATATGATCGAACTCGTCCTACAGATTTAATGCTACAGACTTCAAACTTGGCCAGGTTACTCTTAAGACATGGGGGGGGGGGAAGAATCATTGGCCAACTTTTTCAAAACTCAAACGGCGTGGCCGTGGCGACGCCTCAAATCTATGACTCGCCATAAAAAATTAAGTCGCTTATAACTTCCACATACATTATCCAATCTGTCCCAAACTTCATACGGTGATAGCTGGCCCCAGCCTGAACGCGCACATATGAAATAGTCACATCCACCTACAGCGCCACCTGCTGGTGGTTGGAAATGTCTTTTTTTCCCACCCCTCGCATTCGATCAAACTCCTCCTACAGATTTAATGCTACAAGCTCCAAACTTGGCCAGGTTACTCTTAAGACACGGGGGGAAAAATCATGGAGAAACTTTTACAAGCTCTGAACGGTGTGGGCGTGGCCAGGCGGTGAAAATCGTGTGATGGCGTTTGTGGTTTGAAAGCCTTATCATCATCGCAAAGTCATGAAACTTGGCACACACGTCCACCCTGACGACCTCGTACGTATGTAAAGAGTATCGTGTGTGGGCGGAGATAAATGGCTCAGTGGCGCCCCCTAGAAATGTTCAAAGACCCCTCCGCATTGGGGTTATTATGTGCTCGTACGTTTCTAGTTCCAAAATAATCTGGAGTTTAACTGTCAAACTGAAACTTTATTTACTCACGTTTCTGCATTCATGACCAAAAACCTTAAAGCAGACGTTTAAACGCTGATAATGGTGGTGATTCCTCCGTCCCGCAGGTCTACTTATCTCCTCTCCTCAACAAGGACTTGAAGGAGCTGGACGGGCGCAGGAAACGGCAGCTCCTCAAAGACTCGGCGCCCTCCTCTCTGGTCGGCGGGCAGACGAACGGCGCCGCCCAGCCGAAGCCCGTGGACGTGCTGCCCTGCCACAGCCTCACCAGGACCCGCATCGTGGAGCATCTCACCAGCAGCCAGGATCTGGCCAGGATGCTGGCGGACTACAGAGCCAACGGCGGCCGGATCCGGCAGAAGGACGCCGGCGACCCCTTCGGCTCCGCCGGCCCCGCGGCTGCCGGTCCGAACCGAGCGGCGGACGCTCCGATCAAAACGCTGGCGAAGGCCGACACTGAGGAGGAGAAGACGGGCAAGCAGGGCGACGGCAGCTGGGCCCCGAAGGTGAGCAGGTTCAGCTCTTTTACTCTGACTCTGTTACTCAGCTGCATCCAGTAACATAAACGTATCAGCTCATCATCAGTGTGAACGGGTTCTCTGGTGGAACCGCGGTTCTGTGGAAGGTTCCTCAGGAATGTGTAAAAGAAAGGGATCCATTTCAGAAGATGATTCCGAAGAGAAAAGGAATGAAACCTTTAAGAGGTTTTTATTAAAACAGAAGCTTAAAATCAGAAAGGTGCTCATTGCAGAAACTTTAAAGTTTCCACATTTTTCTGAGGTCTAATTTTATTTTATTTTTTTATGACATGAACTTTATTAGTTTTCCATAAAGAAAAATACACAACAGTTCCAGATTAACATAACACAAACATTGGCATTGGCATGTGCCAATACGATAATTAAGATTACTTAATAGAAAGAAAATCACTTAATAAAAAGTAACTAAATAAAATTTCTGATGTCTAATTTAAAGGTACAAGAACTGTTGGTTTAAACACACCTGGGGTGTTAAAGCTGACTCTGTCTGACAGAACCGAGCAACTTTTGATGAATAAAATAAACAAATAAACTAAGGACTAAATCATTTAGAAGCTGATTTAATGCAGTAACACAGACTTAATGAAGCTGTTCCCCTCCAGCTCTATATATAGATAATTCCTCTGTTGATCCCAGAGGGTAACAGTTTAGCTGTAAGCTAGCAGCAGATGCTAGCAAACGATGCTTTCTCATCAGCAGTGATGGTAATAACAATAACAGGAGTGTTGGAAACGCAGCTTATCCACACAGCTGCAGGTTGATGAGTTGCAGAACGGAACCGTTCAGCTAGAAAGCTTCAGCTAATAACAAGAAGGGCCAGAGTCGCCTCCAGCTGAGGAGATTGAGGAGACTGAGGCCGTTCGGTGTGTGCAGGGCTCTCCTCAGGACTTTCTACCTCTCTGTGGTAGCTTCAGCCATTTTCTACGCTGGAGAGGGGGCAGCACGGGCAGAGAGATTTTTCTTTAACCGTGTTTATTTATATTTTATTCATTTCAACTTCATAATGTGCAATATTATTTATACTATAGCTCACTTTACTTTTTAGTACTTGCTTTTTCTCTTTTTTTTAAATTTCTCTTTTTTAAATTTCCTGTTCATATCTGTTGTTGCGTTTCTTGCTGTGTTCCCAGTTGTGGGATGAATAAAGTATAATCTAATCTAATCTAACAAAGTAACATTGGTGTAACTCAAATTTATCTGCTGTTCTTATCGTCCTCAGCTGGACTGTTTGAACCCGGTCAACCATCAGAGGCTGTGTGTGCTCTTCAGCAGCTCATCGGTTCAGTCCAACAACGCGCCCAACCCCTGCGTCAGCCCGTGGTAACACACACACACACACACACACACACACACATTCTTGCACTCGTAGCTGAGTAAGGACCGAATAAAACCAATCACAAAGTGAGGACCAGTATTTCTAGTTCACTCAGAAATAAACAAAGTGTCATTCCAGTGATCCAATACACTGCTTCAGATTTTGAGAAGCACAAAACATTCAGAAAAAGATTTTAACACATTGAATACCGGCGGTGTTTACGGAATTATGTCGTAGAATCCCAGCGTTCTAAACCATTTTTTTGACGTCACAGCACATTATTTGATAGGGCCACTGAAACATGTTATGGCTCGTTTGAAAGCTGAGACTTTAAACTCTTTGTAGGTCGAAACTGCGTGTCTCTAGGTGCCGCCATTAGCGAGCTATCCTTAGCTAAACCAAGGCGAGTATCCACCAAAATCAACAACAAACTGAGATATCGGGGCTTTTGTGAAACATGCGCTCTTTCAGCCTGTGGCACTTTAGACACTTACATATCCGGGTCAGAGGATTTGCGTCGTGTCGCATGTTGCAAAGCTAACCTGTTCATAAGACCGCCTCCTTAGACTTGTCCCGTGTCTTCTTCTCCTTCTTGTTGTTTGTTTATGTTACTTTACCGCCACCCTCTGGAAACCGACACGTGCGATTGGACAAAATGCGGAAATGCACAACAATCAATGCAGCGTTATCACAATTGTTCTTGAGTTGACGCAAAGCCATTGGCGTAATGATCAAAATGTCCAGATGATGACACCAGTTTTTGACTGCCATCTATGTCAGTTCTGTTCATCACATAATTACAAAAATCACACAGAATGTGCATTAGAATGTATAGATTCAGAATCCATAAAAAAAAACGTAAAAACGTATTTTTACCATGTGGGAGCCAACGCATGGGCAGTAAAAACGTAGTTTTACGTGACTTGGGAGTCAATGTGTTAATCTGTGTTAAACTTTAGGGGTGAAAAATTGACACTTAGGACATTCTGAGGTCCTACTGAGAAAAATTAGAGGATAGCATCTATATAACCTAAGAAAGTCATCTAGAGAGAAACAGTGAGGACCGGCCAAAATGACCTCACTATGTAAAAATGACCTCACTCTGTTGGTTAAAAACTTGACTTGGTTCTCACTCAATAGTCAGTGCAAGAACACACACACACACACACACCATCATGTCTGAATCAGAAACATTGAGTGTCTGTGCCGTTGGCAGGATCGTCACCATGGAGTTTTACGGGAAGAACGACCTCTCTCTGGGCGTGTTCCTGGAGCGTTACTGTTTCAGGTGAGACCGCTTTATCCTCACAGCGCCGCCTTTCAGCGCCGGTGTTCTTCACCGTGTGTGTGTGTGCGCTCTGCAGGCCGTCCTACCAGTGCCCCAGCATGTTCTGTGAGACTCCCATGGTGCACCACATCCGCCGCTTCGTGCACGGCAGCGGCTGCGTGCAGATCGTGCTGAAGGAGCTGGACTCCCCCGTGCCCGGCTACCAGCACACCATCCTCAACTACTCCTGGTGCCGCATCTGCAAACAGGTACGCCGGAGTTAGCCGCATCTGCAAACAGGTACGCCGGAGTTAGCCGCATCTGCAAACAGGTACGCCGGAGTTAGCCGCATCTGCAAACAGGTACGCCGGAGTTAGCCACATCTGCAAACAGGTACGCCGGAGTTAGCTGGATCTGCAAACAGGTACGCCGGAGTTAGCCGCATCTGCAAACAGGTACGCCGGAGTTAGCCGCAACTGCAAACAGGTACGCCGGAGTTAGCCGCATCTGCAAACAGGTACGCAGGAGTTAGCCGCATCTGTAAACAGGTACGCCGGAGTTAGCTGGATCTGCAAACAGGTACGCCGGAGTTAGCCGCAACTGCAAACAGGTACGCCGGAGTTAGCCGCATCTGCAAACAGGTACGCAGGAGTTAGCCGCATCTGTAAACAGGTACGCCGGAGTTAGCCGCATCTGCAAACAGGTACGCCGGAGTTAGCCGCATCTGCAAACAGGTACGCCGGAGTTAGCCGCAACTGCAAACAGGTACGCCGGAGTTAGCCGCATCTGCAAACAGGTACGCCGGAGTTAGCCGCATCTGCAAACAGGTACGCCGGAGTTAGCCACATCTGCAAACAGGTACGCCGGAGTTAGCCACATCTGCAAACAGGTACGCCGGAGTTAGCCGCATCTGCAAACAGGTACGCCGGAGTTAGCCGCCACTGCAAACAGGTACGCCGGAGTTAGCCGCATCTGCAAACAGGTACGCAGGAGTTAGCCGCATCTGTAAACAGGTACGCCGGAGTTAGCTGGATCTGCAAACAGGTACGCCGGAGTTAGCCGCATCTGCAAACAGGTACGCCGGAGTTAGCCGCATCTGTAGATGTTCCAACATGAACATAAACCCAGAATCTGAGTCGGAACCAGATTTAGTTCAGTTCTGAGCAGCTTTAAAGTGAATATCTGCTCTGAGCTCCTTTCTCCTCCAACACAGCCTGAACCCTCTCAGACGAGCTTTCTGTCCTTTCTTTAAGGAGTCTTCAGGAATAGTTCTCCAGGCTTCTTGAAGGACATCCCAAAGCTCTTCTTTGGAATTCCTCAAATGTTTTAAGGACACACTGCACACCATGCTGAGATATGCCAAGTTTTCAGCTAACAGCTCTTTGGGAATCACCTTGTTGCTGCAGAAATCCTGTTTTCTGTCTGTCACACTGTGTTATCTTTGCTGTTTTTCACACATGCAGCTAAAGAAATGGGAACAAATCTTAATTCCAGTCTAAAACCCACAAAGAGCTTCTAGATTGTTTTATGCCACCAGAAATGAACAGTTTAATCATTTCATTTATATTAATTGTTCCATAATTAGATTATATCTTATATTCTTTTTTAAAGCTTTAAATTGAATCTTATTTACTTTTTCTTAATGTTGAATAACATACAATTCTTATTATTGTATGTTTTTTTCCTACTTTTCTACTTTTAGACGTGATAACGTTCATTATTTTTTTATTAGGATTTTTTTTAAACTGAATTTTTTATATTAATTTGACTCTTTTGGAAACTGAAAGCAGTTTTTAACGTAAATGTACAAAAAAGTTGAAACTATGAAGCTGTTTTTCACAGATGCAGCTAAAGAAAGTGCCTGAAATGTGCTGAAAGTAAAACTCCATCTTCCCTCTGCAGGTGACCCCCGTGGTGCCGCTGTCCAACGACTCGTGGTCCATGTCTTTCGCCAAATATCTGGAGCTCCGCTTCTACGGCCATCAGTACACCCGGCGGGCCAACGCCGAGCCCTGCGGCCACTCCATCCACAAAGACTACCACCAGTACTTCTCCTACAACCAGATGGTGGCCTCCTTCAGGTAACCCCGCCTCCTCCCACCTGCCTCTGAGCTGCAGCCAATGAAACGGCAGATTCATCACTTCCTGTTTCCTCAGCTACACCTCCGTGAGGCTGCTGGAGATCTGTCTTCCTCGCCCCAAGATCTTCATCAGGAACCTGGGCCCCTCCAAAGGCTCCCTGCAGCAGGACATGAAGGACTTCTCTCTGAAGTAACTCACTCTAACGTCGTTTTAATGTCAAGAGAAGTTAGAGAATCATCACTTAGATCACTTATAAATCATGAATCAATATAAATAAATCATAAATCAATATAAATAAATCATAAATCAAAATAAACAAATCATAAATCAATATAAATAAATCCTGAATCAATATAAATAAATCATAAATCATTATAAACAAATCATGAATCAATATAAATAAATCATAAATCAATATAAACAAATCATTAATCAATATAAATAAATCATGAATCAATATAAATAAATCAATATAAATAAATCCTAAATCAATATAAATAAATCATGAATCAAAATAAACAAATCAATTTAAATAAATCATAAATCAATATAAATAAATCATAAATCATTATAAATAAATCATGAATCAATGTAAACAAATCCTAAATCAATATAAATAAATCATAAATCATTATAAATAAATCATGAATCAATATAAACAAATCCTAAATCAATATAAATAAATCATTAATCAATATAAATAAATCATGAATCAATATAAATAAATCATAAATCATTATAAATAAATCATGAATCAATATAAACAAATCATAAATCAATATAAACAAATCATTAATCAATATAAATAAATCATGAATCAATATAAATAAATCAATATAAATAAATCCTAAATCAATATAAATAAATCATGAATCAAAATAAACAAATCAATTTAAATAAATCATAAATCAATATAAATAAATCATAAATCATTATAAATAAATCATGAATCAATGTAAACAAATCCTAAATCAATATAAATAAATCATAAATCATTATAAATAAATCATGAATCAATATAAACAAATCCTAAATCAATATAAATAAATCATTAATCAATATAAATAAATCATGAATCAATATAAATAAATCATAAATCATTATAAATAAATCATGAATCAATATAAACAAATCATAAATCAATATAAACAAATCATTAATCAATATAAATAAATCATGAATCAATATAAATAAATCAATATAAATAAATCCTAAATCAATATAAATAAATCAATATAAATAAATCCTAAATCAATATAAATAAATCATGAATCAAAATAAACAAATCAATTTAAATAAATCATGAATCAATATAAACAAATCCTAAATCAATATAAATAAATCATGAATCAATATAAACAAATCCTAAATCAATATAAATAAATCATGAATCAATATAAATAAATCATGAATCAATATAAACAAATCATTAATCAATATAAATAAATCATGAATCAATATAAATAAATCAATATAAATAAATCCTAAATCAATATAAATAAATCATAAACAAATCCTAAATCAATATAAATAAATCATGAATCAATATAAATAAATCATGAATCAATATAAATAAATCATGAATCAATATAAATCATCACTTGGAGAATCATCACAGAGATTAATGGAAGCTGCACTCCTGTGACTCAGAAACTTTCAAAGCAAAATGTTGAGTCAGTCGACGGCTAAAGGATCATAAAACTCCTTTAGAAGCCAACTAATGTCTGCTTAAGAAGTTTTATATTCACTTATTTGCTGTTCATTTCTGTCCCAGAGTCTGAAGGATCAAAGTTATTCCTGCTTTAACTCATCTGAGGGGATTTTTCACCAGAAATCCGACCTGATGAGCTGTGAATAGATTAATGATTAAAATGGAGCTGCACTAAAGCAGCAGGAACAGAGAAGTTCTGCTCCACTTCCACATGTTGGTCCTCTGTTTGTGTTAAAAGTGCCGCCTCAGACACGGTGTCACATGTTGCTTTGACCTCCTTTTAGGACCTGATGATGTGTTTAATCTTCAGTAAAACTGAAAACGCACCAAACAGCGAGGACAAAGATGAACAACAACTTTCTGCTTCTTCTTTACGTGGATTTAGTTTGACTCAGCAGTTCTGACGGTGTCCCCCTCCTCTTCCTCCTCCTCTTCCTCCTCCTCTTCTTCCTCCTCTTCTTCCCCCTCTTCCTCCTCCTCTTCTACCCCCTCCTCTTCCTCGTCTTCCTCCCCCTCTTCCCCCTCCTCTTCCTCCTCCTCTTCCCCCTCCTCTTCCTCCTCTTCCCCCTCCTCCTCTTCCTCCTCTTCCTCCCCCTCTTCCTCCTCCTCTTCCCCCTCCTCTTCCTCCTCTTCCTCCTCTTCCCCCTCCTCCTCTTCCTCCTCTTCCTCCCCTCTTCCCCCTCCTCTTCCTCCTCCTCTTCTACCCCCTCCTCTTCCTCCTCTTCCTCCCCCTCTTCCCCCTCCTCTTCCCCCTCCTCTTCCTCCTCTTCCTCCTCTTCCCCCTCCTCCTCTTCCTCCTCTTCCTCCTCTTCCCCCTCCTCCTCTTCCTCCTCTTCCTCCTCCTCTTCCCCCTCCTCCTCTTCCTCCTCTTCCTCCCCTCTTCCCCCTCCTCTTCCTCCTCCTCTTCTACCCCCTCCTCTTCCTCCTCTTCCTCCCCCTCTTCCCCCTCCTCTTCCCCCTCCTCTTCCTCCTCTTCCTCCTCTTCCTCCCCCTCTTCCCCCTCCTCTTCCTCCTCCTCTTCTACCCCCTCCTCTTCCTCCTCTTCCTCCCCCTCTTCCCCCTCCTCTTCCTCCTCCTCTTCCCCCTCCTCTTCCTCCTCTTCTTCTTCCTCCTCCTCCTCTTCCCCCTCTTCCCCCTCCTCTTCCCTCTCCTCTTCCTCCTCCTCTTCCCCCTCCTCTTCCTCCTCTTCTTCTTCCTCCTCCTCTTCCCCCTCTTCCCCCTCCTCTTCCCCCTCCTCTTCCTCCTCTTCTTCTTCCTCCTCCTCTTCCCCCTCCTCTTCCTCCTCTTCTTCCCCCTCTTCCTCCCCCTCCTCTTCTTCCCCTCTTCCTCCTCCTCCTCTTCTTCCCCCTCTTCCTCCTCCTCTTCTTCTTCCCCCTCTTCCTCCCCCTCCTCTTCTTCCCCTCTTCCTCCTCCTCCTCTTCTTCCCCCTCTTCCTCCTCCTCTTCTTCCTCCTCCTTCCCCCCCCCCCTCCCTCAGGGTGGCTCAGGTGTACCTGGCCATAGACGACCGCCTCACCTCCCTGAAAACCGACACCTTCAGTAAGACTCGGGAGGAGAAGATGGAGGACCTGTTCGCTCAGAAAGACGTAGGTGTCGCCTGCCCCTCCGGTGGCGCCTCGGCGGTGGCGTGTCGGCGGTGGCGTGTCGGCGGTGGCGTGTCGGCGCGTCGGGCTCACGGCGTTTGTGTTTGTGTGCAGATGGAGGAGGCGGAGCTTCGCAGCTGGATGGATAAGCTGCAGGTGCGTCTGCAGACCTGCGGCATGGACGCTCCTCAGCAGCTGCAGGCGGTGCTGGAGTCGCTGGTGGTGAAGAAGCAGAGTCTGTGTGAGATGCTGCAGGCCTGGAACAGCAGGTCAGGACCGCCGCTCATTTCTCCATCTCCATTTATTTAAGTGATGACAGAACTGAACTCATTGTGTTTGGGGACACTGTGACGGCCGGCTTTGGCACCTCGTCTTCAAAGCTTAGTTCTATCAGAAATCTGGGAGTGACCTTTGACCTTTGATCTGAGGTCAGACAAACAAATTAACAACATCGTCAGGACTAGTTTTTTCCAGCTGCGTCTCCTGGCCAAAGTTAAAATGTTTTTAAGTCGTCATGACCTTGAGAAAGCCATCCAAGGTCAGACTATTTTAATGCTCTTTATGTGGGCGTCTCCCAGTCTTCTCTCAGCCGCCTTCAGCAGGTGCAGAACGCTGCTGCCCGTCTTTAACCAACACCAACAGACGTGTGCACATCACTCCTGTTCTTA
Organism: Odontesthes bonariensis; assembly: GCF_027942865.1. NCBI lineage: Eukaryota > Metazoa > Chordata > Actinopteri > Atheriniformes > Atherinopsidae > Odontesthes > Odontesthes bonariensis. The sequence goes on along the minus strand of NC_134517.1, from coordinate 34,958,632 downwards.
ACTCCCTCCATCGGCTTCCTGTCCTTTATAGAACTGATTTTAAACTTTTAATGTTGGTTTTTAAAGCTCTTAGCGGCCTCGCCCCGTCGTATTTATCTGAGCTTTTAACAGTCCTGGTAGAGCTCTGAGGTCAGCAGATCAGTTTCTGCTGGAAGTGCCCAGGTCAGAATACAAACCCTGGGGTGAGCGAGCCTTTTCCCAAAGCTGCCCCCAGGCTCTGGAATAAGCCCCCCGTCCAGCTGCGTCTTATTTCTGACCTGGGCCTCTTCACATCCAGGCTAAAAACCTACTTATTTAGGATTGCTTTAATACCCAGTAGCATGATGGCACTTTTATCTTATTTTATCTTATTAGATTTTGTTGTATTTTATTGCTATCACTTTTCTTTTATTGTTTTTATTTGTTTTTACTTATTCTTCTCTTTATTTATTACCTGCTGTAAAGCACTTTGCTACATCGAAATGATAAAAAGGGCTGTATAAATAAAGCACATTTATATTTTATCTCTCTTCTTGACATTCTTCACCGTTTCCTCCTCAGACTTCAGGACTTGTTCCAGCAGGAGAAAGGCAGGAAGCGCCTCTCCGTCCCCCCGAGTCCAGGCAGGCACCGCCCGGCCGCCACGGAGGACACCAAGGTGGGCCTCCGCCGTTCTACCCTCAAGTGTTCGATTCTGGAACAAATCAACTAAATAATCATGATGTCATTACAGAGTCAGATAACATCTCCAGTTCTTCTCATTTATCAGCCTCTCCTCTGAAGGATACAGTTCCACAAAGACTTAAATGTTTAGCTTCATGAAGCCGTCACTTTATTTTAAGCTGTTTTAAATCAGTTTCCACCAGAGAAACATCCATAAAAGCTGCCTGAAAACCCACAGAACTTCCCTTTAAACGTGATTATCTTGATAATAATAATAATAATACATTTTATTTATAGGCGCCTTTCATAGGCATTCACGTTCACCTTACATAAAAACAAACAATTTAAAATACATAACAAATAAATAAAAAATAAAATTAAAGGGACAGTTCGCCTCTTTTGACATGAAGCTGTGTAACATCCCATATCAGCAACATCATTTATGAACATCTTCTTACCCCCTGCTGCGTCCTGTGAGCAGAGTTCCAGCCTCGTTTTGGTGTTGATGAAGGTAGTCCGGCTAGTTGGCTGGGGTTTAAAAAATAAAGCGTTTTGCTTCTCAAAACAATATGCGTTCAACAGAGTAATACATTTGCATCACAAAATCGTTCTCCAGGAAAAAGTCAGACCTCACAATCTCTTGGCCCTATTTTCTCTCCCTGCGTATCACTGCCTGCTGTGCAGACCGAGCAGCAAACATCATAACAGACGCGGCTGTCGCTAGGTGGCTGAACGCATTGATATGAAGGGAGAGAAAATAGGGCCATGGACGCCTTTAATGCATTTAATGTTTTCATTAAATGGTATTTATTCCGTCTCTTTTGCTGAGGCAGTCGATGTTCAAACGAATCTGTTTCCTTTGGACAGAGCGCCCTGGACTCCTCGCCTCGGAACCCTTCGCCTGTGGTGCAGAACGGGGACAAAGGTGAGTTTAAGCTTCAAGACGCCGCCATCATCAGATGAGTGCTCGATGCCTCCGTTTGGTTTGTGACGCCGATCTTTTCCCCCACAGAGGACCGCCACCTGTGCACGCTGCCCTCGAGCACGTCCTCCCTGCTGCTGCCGTCGCCGGGAGACCCCGGAGCCGAGGCCACCACCCCCGGACCCACCTTCACCGAGCAGGACTCCGTCAGCATCCCAGAGGGTACGAGCACGCACGCCCGAACGCACGCCGATCGTAACGCCGCCTCCGCTCCTCACGCTCTGCGTCTGCTCGCTTTCAGACGTGTTCGACGGACACCTGCTGGGCTCCACCGACAGCCAGGTGAAGGAGAAATCCACCATGAAGGCCATCCTCGCCAACTTCCTGCCCGGCAACAGCTACAACCCCATCCCCGTCCCGTTGTACGTCCGGAAGTCAGAGACGTAAAAAACAGTTTGCACGCACTTCAGAAAAATACTTTATTCTGTCGTCAAACAGCTTCTGATTGGTTAACCGAAACATTCGACATCAATCCAAGCAGATTTTAGTGATAAAACACATTTAAAAGTACATAAAATATGACTCACATAGTAGAAAAGAGCCAACAGGTGTTTTTAAAGCAGAAAAAGCTCTGAGCTTCAGCCTCGTCCAACAGACCCCAGAACTGAGCCCAGAGGAAGCGGGTAAAGTGGAAGAAGAAGAAGAACTGAACCCTGCCAAGGACACGCAATCATTAATATTAGGAGTAGAATGAGAGTCTATTTCATAGAGCTGACTGTTCCTTGGGAGGAATTAGTAGCAGAAGCATATGAAAGGCAAAAGCTTAGATATGTGGAGTTGGGGGCAGAAGCACAGCAGCGAGGATGGAAGGTTAGAATCTGTCCAGTGGAAGTAGGATGTAGAGGATTTGTTGCAAAGTCTGTTGTCTCATTGTTGAGGGAGCTGGGTGTAAGTGGACAGAGTGTGAGGAAAATAGTGAAGGAAGTGTCAGATGAGGCAGTAAAGTCCAGTCAGTGGATTTGGATTAGAAGAAGCAATAGCAGCTGGGGGCCCAGCAGGGGCAGCACTTAGGGTAAACAGACTCTAGGAAGAAGCAAAGAAGAAGTTCAAGATATTTAAGTGGAGGGTGCGGCCCATGTGAGCCTTTTGAAACCAGGCGGCCATTTTGGGTGAGTTGTCTTGTATGGCTTTGTTTTTGCTGGCATTTTTAGTGACTGTAGGACTGTTTAGGTGAGTTTGTCGGCTGAATCTGCTAGTGTGTCTTGTCCTGCCTCCACCTCTGGCACCCTCTATACTTTCATTACCCCCTACCCGAACTAGGGTTTGCATCCCCACCCCGCTGTGACTGGTGTGCAGTTGGTGAGAGGCTGGGGTAACTTATGGCTGTAAAAGATGGTTGTTGTGGTATGAGGAGCAGTGATGGCTGGCATTAGGGGGGTGACTCTGGGACACCAGTGGTCATTGTCTAGCCTCCTGGAGGTGTCGTGGGCCCAACTAGATGAAACATTGATGAAAGGAGGTTCCTACCCGATGGCCCCAATGACATGTTGGTCAGCACAGCTCACTGATCTATATTATAAGGAATTATTCACTGAGTCTGGTCCATTTTTGATTTTTTTTTTTTTTTTTTAGCATAGGTTTCTTGTGTTTACCTTAAATCTAAAAACACAAAAACGCTCAGATAAGAGCATAACTAGTTTAGGAAGAAAAGAAGATGTCAGGAAAGTTAATTGTAGACTTCCAGAAGCCCGAAGGTCCCACGTTCATCCATTCAAACAATAAAACGCAGGTATAACTACCACGGGAGTGTACGGCCATCCTACCGCTCAGGAAGGAGACGGATTAGAGCAAAATGTACAAATCCAGCCCCAACAACAGGAAAAGACGACAGTGAAGATGCCGTCTGACACTGGTGAGAGACGCCATAATCCCGTCACAGCTACGAGGCACGAGGGTGGCAGCATCATGCTGTGGGGCTGCTCTGCTACAGAACAGATGCATCATGGGAAAAGGAAACGATGCGGATATACTGATGGATGATGAGCCCAAACAAACCTGACCCAGTTGTCCCAGCGGTTCTGTGCAGAGTAACGGGCCAAAATGCCAGAAAACTGTCGAGAGAAGCTTGTGGAAGGAAACCCAAAACATTTGGTTACCAGGCAACACTTTAGAATCCTGAGGAAGGGAATTAAAAAAGGCTTTTATTCTGAAATTTAACCGAATGTTTCTGATTCCTGCAGCGATCCGGACAAACACTACCTGATGTACGAACACGAGCGGGTGCCCATCGCAGTGTGCGAGAGGGAGCCCAGCTCCATCATCGCCTTCGCCCTCAGGTGACCGCCGCCTCCTTCTTCTTCTTCTTCTTCACTGCGTTTGTGTGTGTGTGACGTTAATCACGTCCTGTTTGCGTCCACCTGCTGCAGCTGCAAAGAGTACAAAACGGCGCTGGACGATATTTCCAAGGCGTCCAACTCGGGAGCGGACGAGGCTCCGCCCCCCAGCAGGTACGTTTGATCTGTGTTTTTATGGAGTTTGAGGCTCTGAGTGTTGATGAAAGGAAGCCGGAGCCGTGATCCGTGTCGTTGTGTGTTCAGCGGCGCAGAGAGTCGGGTGAAGAGCAGCCCGGCGAGGCCCAGCGAGTCCTCGTCGGCGGCGTCGCAGCAGAGTCGCAGCAGCACCGACGCCGACCCTCTCAGTACGTTGTTCAAACGCACGACTTCTCCGCTCAGGTGATGGAGGACAAATGCTCAGACTTGTGTTTCTCTTCCAGAGGACGCCGACTCGGCCGATAAGCAGAAGAAGCAGACGCTGAATCCACACATCGAGCTGCGTGAGTCTCTGGTTCCTTTCAACCGAAACCCACATTTAGGTCTCATTGATCCAAAGTTCCACCTGAAAACTCCTTTAGAAAAACCTTTAAACCCTTAAAATCCTGATTTATGGTCATCCGGGAAAGGCTACGGAGAGGCTTGCGTGCGTCAAGGTCAAGGTCACGTTTATTCAGAGGTGGGTAGAGTAGCCAAAAATTGTACTCAAATAAAAGTAAAAAGTAGTCATCAAATAATTACTTGACTAAGAGTAAAAAAAGTGCTCGGTGAAAAAACTACTCAAGTACTGAGTAACTGTTGAGTAACGTCTGATTTATTTGTTAACACAAGCATTCAATCAGACAGACAAAAATACTAAATAATCATCTTTAGGCCAATTAGAGTTCATCCAACTGATCAAATAAATTAAAATTAATTCATTAATTACAAAATAGCTTAAATTAAAATAATCCAGGTAAATTCAAGAACTTCAATAAAAAATAAAAGAGACTTAGGAAATGTTTAAAACAAATGTAACCCATATGTAACCTAAAAAACAAACATTCACCTATCCATGGGGGGAAAAACGAGTTTAGGAAACTTAGCGCTACATGTTTCCTCAAGTTAGATGTTGAGTTTCTGCTGAAATGTGCGTTTGTTTTGGTTGACACAGAAGACACATAATGTAGCTGCTGTTTCTCACTCTTTGTAAGGTAAACATGCTTTCAGTATGAGGCCTCGTCTGCGTCTTCATTTCCCACCGTTGGTTCTGACATTTTTCATCTGTTTCTTTCTTTGTTTGCTACGACTGCTAATGCTAAAGCTAACCCGTCCCGCTGCTGACCAGACTGCACGGCTGCGTCTGATTGGTGGAACACAGTCAGGTGGTAGAGCCTTTGGCGGAAGTCTCTCTCTCGTCAGAATAAAACATTAAAATGAGGCGTACGCGGGGGGATAAAAATAATGAGGCGTAGAATACCAAAGAGGTAAGAAGAAAAGTAACCAGCTCATTGTAGCCTAATGTAGCGGAGTAAGAGGACAGTTTCTGCTGCACACATCTACTCAAGGAAAAGTAAAAAGTATAGAGATTTAAAACTACTCCGTTCCACTCCTCACAGTGAACGATGGCGACCGAGAGAGAAAGACTGTTGTTGGAGTTGGAGCTTGTTGATGTTGAAACGCAAATAATTTTGGCCAAATGTTGACCGGCACACAGTAAACTCTTTCAGAAATGGCGGTTGTTGTTATTGTGAGAGGAAGGAGCTAAACCGGAAAAGAGATTCCAGAAATGATGCTGTTAGCCGACCAATCACAACCCTTGGGGTCTCCGCGAGTCTCCGCCTCCTCGACGGATAGATTGATAGGAATGTTGGCCGACGCACACAAGCGACGGAGAGCGTCTCCGTAGGCGACCATAAATCAGCCTTGACTGTGAACATTTGGGGGGAAACAACAAAAATATCTGTTCTGATGTATGAAAAAAAACTGAAATGAGAAGTGTGCAAAAGTCCAACTTCCTGCGACTGGTTGCTTTAAAATCAGTTCAGTTTGGTGAAGAACCAAAGAGGTTGAAGCCGTGGGTCGAGCTGCTCGTCTTTAAACGGCTTCCTCTCCGTCCGTCTCGCAGAGTTCTCAGACGCCAACGCCAAGTTCTACTGTCGGATCTACTACGCCGAGGAGTTCCACAAGATGCGCGAGGAGATCATGGAGAGCAGCGAGGACGACTTTGTCCGCTCGCTGTCGCACTGCGTCAACTGGCAGGCGCGAGGGGGAAAGTCCGGAGCCGTGTTCTACGCCACGGAAGGTGGGAACGGACCCCCGGCTCTGATGGCGTTTGTTTGACCGAGACTCTGTGCCTCCCTAAAACCTGCCGCTCTTTCTCCGTTCAGACGACCGGTTCATCCTGAAGCAGATGCCTCGGCTGGAGGTCCAGTCCTTCCTCGACTTCGCGCCGCACTACTTCACCTACATCACCGGAGCCGTGCAGAAGAAAGTACGCGTGGCCACCACAAGGTTTCTGGCCGAGTCGGCGTCAGAGTTCCCGGTAAATAACCTCCGTGTTTTGTTCCACAGCGGCCGACCGCACTGGCGAAGATACTGGGAGTCTACAGGATCGGATACAAGAACTCTCAGAACAACACGGAGAAGAAGCTGGACCTGCTCGTCATGGAAAACCTCTTCTACGGACGCAAGATGGCTCAGGTGGGTCCCACGGAGCTGTGGTCTCATTCGTTTTTACATCCAAGTTTGAAATGACTAGAGATGGGACCAAGTCACACATGTGCAAGTCTCTAGTAAGTCCCAAGTCTTAGCTTTCAAGTCTCAAGTAAGTCCCAAGTCTTAGCTTTCAAGTCTCAAGTAAGTCCCAAGTCTTAGCTTTCAGGTCTCAAGTAAGTCCCAAGTCTTAGCTTGCAAGTGTCAAGTAAGTCCCAAGTCTTAGCTTTCAAGTGTCAAGTAAGTCTCAAGTCTTAGCTTTCAAGTGTCAAGTAAGTCTCAAGTCTTAGCTTTCAAGTGTCAAGTAAGTCCCAAGTCTTAGCTTTAAAGTCTCAAGTAAGTCCCAAGTCTTAGCTTGCAAGTGTCAAGTAAGTCCCAAGTCTTAGCTTTCAAGTGTCAAGTAAGTCTCAAGTCTTAGCTTTCAAGTGTCAAGTAAGTCTCAAGTCTTAGCTTTCAAGTGTCAAGTAAGTCTCAAGTCTTAGCTTTAAAGTCTCAAGTAAGTCCCAAGTCTTAGCTTGCAAGTGTCAAGTAAGTCCCAAGTCTTAGCTTTCAAGTGTCAAGTAAGTCTCAAGTCTTAGCTTTCAAGTGTCAAGTAAGTCCCAAGTCTTAGCTTTCAGGTCTCAAGTAAGTCCCAAGTCTTAGCTTTCAAGTGTCAAGTAAGTCTCAAGTCTTAGCTTTCAAGTGTCAAGTAAGTCCCAAGTCTTAGCTTTCAAGTGTCAAGTAAGTCTCAAGTCTTAGCTTTCAAGTGTCAAGTAAGTCTTAGCTTTCAAGTGTCAAGTAAGTTCCAAGTCTTAGCTTTCAAGTCTCAAGTCTTAGCTTTAAAGTCTCAAGTAAGTCCCAAGTCTTAGCTTTAAAGTCTCAAGTAAGTCCCAAGTCTTAGCTTGCAAGTGTCAAGTAAGTCCCAAGTCTTAGCTTTCAAGTGTCAAGTAAGTCCCAAGTCTTAACTTTCAAGTGTCAAGTAAGTCTCAAGTCTTAGCTTTCAAGTGTCAAGTAAGTCCCAAGTCTTAGCTTTCAAGTGTCAAGTAAGTCTTAGCTTTCAAGTGTCAAGTAAGTCCCAAGTCTTAGCTTTCAAGTGTCAAGTAAGTCTTAGCTTTCAAGTGTCAAGTAAGTCTCAAGTCTTAGCTTTCAAGTGTCAAGTAAGTCCCAAGTCATAGCTTTCAGGTCTCAAGTAAGTCCCAAGTCTTAGCTTTAAAGTCTCAAGTAAGTCCCAAGTCTTAGCTTGCAAGTGTCAAGTAAGTCTCAAGTCTTAGCTTGCAAGTGTCAAGTAAGTCCCAAGTCTTAGCTTTCAGGTCTCAAGTAAGTCCCAAGTCTTAGCTTTCAAGTGTCAAGTAAGTCTCAAGTCTTAGCTTTCAAGTGTCAAGTAAGTCCCAAGTCTTAGCTTTCAAGTGTCAAGTAAGTCTCAAGTCTTAGCTTTCAAGTGTCAAGTAAGTCTTAGCTTTCAAGTGTCAAGTAAGTCCCAAGTCTTAGCTTTCAAGTGTCAAGTAAGTCTCAAGTCTTAGCTTTCAAGTGTCAAGTAAGTCCCAAGTCTTAGCTTTCAAGTCTCAAGTAAGTACCAAGTCTTAGCTTTCAGGTCTCAAGTAAGTCCCAAGTCTTAGCTTTCAGGTCTCAAGTAAGTCCCAAGTCAAAGTCAAGTCACCTTATTATTGCAATTTTACCTGCAGAATCTGATCTTAATAAAGTGAAAACACAAAGATATAAGTAACTGTCAGTAAACATCATTGGCCAATGTGTCCAACCTGTCCACCCCGTATCATATCACGCTAACGTTAGCTAACTACCGACTAGGCTAACAGGATAATATTAGCTAATTTTACAAGCACTTTCTGGTCAGAATGGATCTTCAAATGACGAACAAAGTTCGAAGTTATGCTCGATGCTTAACACTCAAGTCATGTCAAGTGCCGAGTCTTTAACTTCCGAGTCGAGTCTCAAGTCTTTTATTTTTTGTCAAGTCACAAGTCATCAAAACAGCGACTCGAGTCCCCATCTCTGAAAATGACTCGACTAAACTTCCTGCTGCAGGTGTTCGACCTGAAGGGTTCGCTGAGGAACCGCAACGTGAAGACGGATTCGGGGAAGGAGAGCTGCGAGGTGGTTCTGCTGGACGAGAACCTGCTCAAGCTGATCCACGACAACCCGCTCTACATCCGCTCCCACTGCAAAGCTATCCTGCGGGCCGCCATTCACAGCGACTCCTACTTCCTGTCCAGCCACCTCATCATCGACTACTCCCTGCTGGTGGGGCGGGACGACGCCACCGACCAGCTGGTGGTCGGGATCATAGGTGAGGAGGGGGGGGTGGGAGCAGGGCCGACACCATTCCTGGAGTAATTACTGAGCTCCACAGCTCGTTTTATCAAACATGTTGTGTCTGTAACATCAGAGACACCATGTCTGGTGTAACTCGGAAAACTCTGTGATTTCAATCATTTGCTTGTTTAACTTCCACCAACATGTTCCGCTGTTACTGTCGCACAAAATCAGAGAAAAAGAGCGAAAACATTTCTAAAGTTTGGGAGCATTTCAAAAAAAAGAAAAGAGAAAATACTGCAGTGTGTCCATTGTAAAAGCCAGTTAGCTTAGCACGATAGCACAAACGTCAATGCTACAGCATCTCAGCAGAAAGCAGCCAGTTCACATATTGAATCTTACTACTGAGCGAAACAAACACTTCACGTTAGCATTTTAATGGAAATCAGTCAGCCTGTTAGCTGAGAAGGAAGCTAGCAGAGAACAGAAGGAAGCTAGCAGAGAACGGAAGGACGCTTGCGGAGAACGGAAGGAAGCTAGCGGAGAGCGGAAGGAAGCTAGCCGAGAACGGAAGGAAGCTAGCCGAGAACGGAAGGAAGCTAGCAGAGAACGGAAGGAAGCTAGCAGAGAACAGAAAGAAGCTAGCCGAGAACGGAAGGAAGCTAGCCGAGAACGGAAGGATGCTAGCCGAGAACAGAAGGATGCTAGCAGAGAACAGAAGGAAGCTAGCAGAGAACAGAAGGAAGCTAGCAGAGAACAGAAGGAAGCTAGCAGAGAACAGAAGGAAGCTAGCAGAGAACAGAAGGATGCTAGCAGAGAACAGAAGGATGCTGAGGCAACTTGTGTTTATCTTGTTGGACAAATAGTGGCTAATTTCTGTTGAAATGTCACCAGAACTACCTGCTAGCACGAGCACGCCATCATATTTTCCTTAATGTCCATCAGAGCAGCTTCAGCCTGGAGGCTGTTAATGTGAACTAATATTCTGAGTCACATCAAGGCTGCTGGTTAAGGTGTCGAGTTAACTGCTGTTATTCTCACTGTGTCACTGTGTTGTCTGATAACAGACAATAAAACAGGAAATAAGAAGCTTTATTAGGATTTCAGCTGCATTAAAATACAGTTTATGAAAGCTGTTATCAGCATCAGGAGGAGGGATGTTTGGAGATAAATATTTTTTTTTTGGTTCTGATTGTAGCTATATGTAAAAACTATGAATGATGTATCAATTAGCTTAATAATGGTTTGCTGCAGCCTTCATCTGCTTCACGTTGGGTTTGTTTTGATCGTTCTTCTGCAGATTACATCAGGACGTTTACGTGGGACAAGAAACTGGAAATGGTCGTGAAATCTACTGGAATCCTGGGAGGTCAAGGTAAATGTGACCGTAGTTTCAGGACGAGCTGAAGAAGTTGCTGCTGGTTTCCCTCGTAGGCCGGGGAGACGGATCCCATTTTGTAACGTTGCTCAGTTTCCAACCTTAAAGTGTTCTGGACGTTTTGTTGTGTTTCCTCTGCAGGGAAGATGCCCACCGTGGTTTCTCCAGAGCTGTACAGAGCTCGTTTCTGCGAGGCCATGGACAAATACTTCCTGATGGTCCCAGACCACTGGACCGGGCTGGGAACCAACTGCTGAGGCGGACGGCGTAAATGTCTGAGCGGCCCGGACTAATTCCTGCCAGAGAACAGCACAGTATCATTCCACAGCAGCAGGGATTCCAGGTTCATGTACCGCTTCAGAGAGAGTCTCACCTTCTTTTTGGTGCCATTTAGTGAGTGGAAGCACTGAAACATTCATGGTTTTAGTTTGGTAAACAAGCTGCTTTGTGTAATTTAAAGTTTGTATATGTACAGAGATTATGTAACTATTAAAATATTATTAACTAAAAGCCGTTTGAGGACATTTACTGAAAAAAAGCTGTTAGACGGGTTAAAAACGTACGAGTCCAGTTCCTCTAGTTTGGACCAACACACCCGATAATTCAAGGTATTACAGCTCAGTTAGAACATTTAATTAGACTATTGTCCAAGTGTACAAGAATGGGAGGAGTATGGGTTTATATCCGACTCTATTTTAAGTGACGATGTGCCCCATTTCTTCTTCTTCTTCACTCAAACTCTAAAACAACAGCAAACTATGTAGCCGGCAGTAAATTGGCTCCATGTTGAGCGATTAATTGGAAATCTTTACGCAAACTTGTTTATTTTTAACCTTTGATTTATCATGTTGCTTAATTCTTTAAAGTTCCAGTTTTTTTTATCCATATATCCATCATTTGTCGCTTATCCGGGGTCGGGTCGTGAAGAGAAAAGGTCCTACAGGGTTACAGACATCCCCCTCCAGCTCCTCCTGGAGGATCCCAAGGCGTTCTCAGGTCAGATGGCTTATATAATACCTCCAGAGAGTTCTGGTTCTGACCCGAGGCCTCCTCCCAGGAGGCATCCTAACCAGAGGAACCACCTCAGCTGACTCCTTTCTATGTGGAGGAGCAGCGGCTCTACTCCCAGCTCCCTCCGGACGATGGGGCTCCTCCCTCCGGATGTTGGAGCTCCTCCCCCTGGATGGTGACGGAGCCCCGATCCGTCTTTCCATCTCCGACTCCAGCTCATCATCACCGAGAACCAGATCCAGAGATACTGAAACTGCTCCCCCTGAGGCAGAGACTGTGTTCGAAACCGCAAACCGCATACTGCATACTCATCGATCAGACAGTATGCAGAGTGTTTACCCACAATGCATTTGGCTCCTGCCCGAGCCGAAATCAGCCGGCCTGAAGCTGATTTCTCTTAAGCTCTAAACTCTGTAAACTTTAGCAACATTTGAAACATTTTCAGGTGAGAAAGTAGTCGTTTAGATCCCCAACGTGTTGAAAACCTGACAAAATACCGGCTGTTTACAATTTTGTTCCCACGAATTCGGCGCTACTACAGCTAGCCGCAGTGAGCAACGCACTTCCGGTTATTTTCACAAAATAAAATACCCGTTGCCTTTTATCATAGGGAAAGCCATTACCATACAATTGGTGCTTTTGTTTTGAAAACAGGAAGTGAACCTACCCTCGTTGTTGCTAGCTTGAAACTGCCGTTTTGACAGGAAATGACGATCGGCGACGTCACGTTACGTTGCATCTTGGGTAGTTTGAGTATGAGTAGTAACCTCATGATGCATACCCAACATTTCAGAGAATCTAGTATGCATCCGGGAACTTCTCGCTTACTATCTCAAAAAGTTAGTAGGAGAAGTATGTGGTTTCGAACACAGCCAGAGACTCATCCCCGACCCGGAGGATTAAGAACCGCGGCCTCAGAGCTGACTTTCATCCCGGCTGTGAACTGAAGGTCTCAAAGAAGCAGAGCTGTAACCCTGAGGTTCCCAAACCAGACGCCCTCCTGGGTGACGAAGCCCTGGAGGAGTCCAACACGCTCCGTAATCCGTCCACAGTTCTTTCATCGGTTATAAAGTTTTTCCTTTTTCTCCTAAAACAACGAAAGAGGAGGCCAACATCTACTGAAAAGCAGCAAATCCAAACAGCTTTTTTTTAATTTTATTGTACAGCTTCTATAAAACGAAGGGTATCTGACAAATGGCCCTCTGCATGTCGTACTGCATCAGGAACTGGTATGAAAATCATCACACATATGAAGATGGCGATTGTCAGGGCTGCTGAAGCTCATTTTCTTGTAGAAGAAGAAGAATAAAAAATAATAATACTGGCAGACAGTCGCAGAGGCACAACACTGTGCTTGTTGACTGTTGGCTGATCAGACAGTTTGACTCCAATCTCTAATATAAATCATCAGATGGACATTTTTACATCAACGTTCCGAACAAAGCAGTTATTTTCATATCAGTACCTAAGCTAACACACTCACATACAAACATACAACTTAAACAAGGCTGGAGATGTTCCGGTTCTTTAATTATCATCAATTTGTTGACTGATTTGTGCTTTAATTTGGGGCGACAGCACCTTGAGGACGTTCAACATGTTGCTGCTTCTGGAAAACAGTTGATGGTTAATTAAGTAAAAAGGGAAATCTCCAGCCTTGTAGCAGAGAAGACTCCAAACTTCTCTCCAACACATTAACATCTCATGTCAGGCTCAACATATCAAAGGAAAAGTTCACACTATTGCAAAATAATTTGGAATTTCTGATGGTACAAGTCAAAGCTGGCAGTGTTGGTCCCATTTAGGTGAGTTTGGTATCGTTTGTGGCTTAAATCTGTTTAGATTTTTATCAATTGGAATATTTTTTTGGAGTCACCAGAAAAGCACTTTTGGTGCTCCGCAATTTAAGTCTGACTGATTAGAATGGAGCCACAAAAGAAAAGAAGCCCAGGATTGCTTTAATAATCTTTTTATGATATATTTTTTTTATATATTCTCCTTTTAAACAATTAATAAAAACAGCAGAAAAGGTTAAAAAGCTCAAATTGTCTTCAGTTCACCCAGCAGGGCGCTAAACAAAAGGCAGTAATCCTTCAGTTTAAGTCTAATTCATCAAAAAATGTGGACAAACCTGCAAGTCTGCTTCTTTTCAGGTGAACTAATCCTTTTAAATTCAGAATATCAGAATCTTCTTGTACGGAAAAGGTCATAAAAGAAACCAAATGAATCAACATCAAGGCACTGGACACGTTTGAGACGATGGCACATCGCTGGTAGGTAGACAAACGGAGGGGGGGGGGGGGGACGTCGGTCAAGGCCCTGTGTTACTTTACAATTAAGTGCTGGCAGTATTTGTACCATCATGTCAGAGATAATAAATAGCACAAAGAACTGAGCTAGAAGAGCTTTTCATCACAAGATAAATTTGGTCTTTTTTGGGAAAGATGTGAACAATACAGTAAAACTCTTATTGGCTACCCTGGATTGCAAAATACGTGAGTTCGTACAGGATAGACATGGAGTGGAAACAGTGCAGGAGGCCATTTAAGGCCTTAAGATAAAATGCATAAATCTTAGACATAAACTCGTCTTTCACTCACATCTGCCCAACGGGTACATGCCAGTTCCTCCCATCACCTGGATATTCGTCCAGTTGGTTTAAGTATTTGTGCAAAAAGGGAAAAGCAAAGAAGTAATTCCATAAATCTGCTGTAAAACTGACCAGTCTCCTTGTTTTATTCTGATTGGACATGAAAAGAGGTTCAGCTTTGTTAGCAAGCTTTCAAGACTAGCATTAGCTTTTTTTTGGATTAGCATAGCAGCTAATGTTTTCTTTTTCAAGCCAGCGGCAGAGTTGAGAAGTGTACGGTGGGTCAAACAGGATAATGTATGTGAACCATTATTTAAAGCTAAAACAGAAGCTTATCTTTTAAGGCTAATGTAGCAACTAACTTCATCCCGTTTAATATGGCTAACATTAGCTTGTGATCCACATTGGCTACTACGGTCTTGTTTTGGCTAATGCAACTGCCAATATTATTTAAGCTAACATAGCTGCTCACATTAAGTGGTTTGGGTCAAGGCAGTAGTTAAAAGTATCTTGCTTAGGCTAATGTAGCAGCTAATGTCATCTTTTTTATTTAACAGATAGACTTGCCTTCCCTTTCTCAAGTTAACTTTCACTCTTTAACATTGTGGCAACTGTTGATTTGCTTAGGCTAATGCAACAGCTAATGGTTTCTCGTTTGGGCTGAAGCAATGGCTAACATTATCTTGTTAGGCTATTGTTGGACCTAACACAGCAGCCAATAGCATCTTGTCAAGGCTTGTTAACTTACACAGAGATTAATGATGCCATCTTCAGGCTAACATGCAGCCAAATGTTATGTTATACAGGCATACGCAGCAGTTAACGTGATCTTGTCAAGGCTAATGTGGAGGCTAACAGTTCTAATTCGAGATTTTATGAAATGAAATCCTACTAATGTTGCTGTTAGGGATCCGTCTTTGACTTTGAGAAGTTCATTTTTCTTGTTTAGCCTGATGGTGTGTTGTATTTTAACTTGAAAGTCAGAATTTACGAGTTCCAAGTCGGAAAAACGTGTGTAATGTCCCCCAAAGTTGGAGGAAGATCTCCAGCCTTGATCTCAGGAACCAATATGGCTGCCCTAGGCATAAAAAAGGCTGGTAGCTGTAGTAATATCCAGCTAAATGTCATGTCTAGTAGGTTGAGTCACATTAAAGTAGTCCTGAACCCAATAATGTCCAACCTCTTTTCATGAGCATTATTGTGCTTTTAAGCACAAAATACAGCATAATGCACTTTTATCCTTTTTTTATTGTTGACAGCTAGCCTTGTCAGTTAGTGAGTAAGCTAACATGCGACTTATTAACCAGCTCAAAGAAATGTAGCATAACATTGGCTGTGTTCGAAACCGCCTACTTCTCCTACTACTCCCACTACTCATACTAACTTTAACTTTTTTTAAGTTCCCAGATGCATACTAGATTCTCTGAAATGTTGGGTATGCATCATGAGGTTACTACTCATACTCAAACTACCCAAGATGTAACGTAACGTGACGTCACCGATCGTCATTTCCTGTCAAAACGGCAGTTTCAAGCTAGCTACAACGAGGGTAGCTTCACTTCCTGTTTTCAAAACAAAAGCACCAATTGTATGGTAATGGCTTTCCCTATGATAAAAGGCAACGGGTATTTTATTTTGTGAAAATAACCGGAAGTGCGTTGCTCACTGCGGCTAGCTTTAGTAGCGCCGAATTCGTGGGAACAAAATTGTAAACAGCCG
This sequence comes from Odontesthes bonariensis, assembly GCF_027942865.1. NCBI lineage: Eukaryota > Metazoa > Chordata > Actinopteri > Atheriniformes > Atherinopsidae > Odontesthes > Odontesthes bonariensis. The sequence goes on along the minus strand of NC_134517.1, from coordinate 34,943,096 downwards.
GTATTTTGTCAGGTTTTCAACACGTTGGGGATCTAAACGACTACTTTCTTGCCTGAAAATGTTTCAAATGTTGCTAACGTTTACAGAGTTTAGAGCTTAAGGGAAATCAGCTTCAGGCCGGCTGATTTCAGCTCGGGCAGGAGCGAAATGCATTGTGGGTAAACGCTCTGTATACTGTCTGATCGATGAGTATGCGGTTTCGAACACAGCCATTAACTAATTCAAGCTAATGTAGCAGGTGACATAGTCGGCTAACGTAGCATCTGGGAGATTAACGTGTTGGGAGAATTGAGATGTACCCGTTGTGTCGTGTCCTCTTCCCTGGTCCATTTCTGAACTACTAAACATCTCATTGAGGCTGTACAATTCACATTCCCACCACAGTTCCTCAGACCACTCCAAACTTGTGCTTTAGCTGTTACAGCAACTAAAAATGTACCTGTTCGTGTGAGCCTTCGAACCTGTTTCATTATTTACGCGTGAAAATCAAATATTTGGTACAACAACGAGCCCAAAAAAAAAAAATCATAAAAAGTTTAAAATTACACTCAGCTTTCTTAATAGTCTAATTTGTACTTTACAAACAGTTAAAAATGGCTTTTTTTTTTTTTTTTTTTAAAGAAAACTTGCGTCTCTGTGCGGACATAAAGTACCGAGGTCGGTTTGGATTTAAGCACCCGTGAGTAGAAGTAACGAACTGTGGTGTAAATAAACAAAAGCATGCAGGTCAGAGCCGTAATCTTTGTGGGAAGAGTCGATCAGCCGCCATCACCGGTCCAGGGAAGTCTGAGGAGGCCCCGTGAGGACGTGGAGCCCAAAGGGTTCAATAATTAACTCATCAAAAACATCAAAATACAGATAGATGCTGCGGCAGTCTGTTCTCTCAGTGTGTTAACTGCGATCCTTGTTCAAGTAATCCATGCTTGGAGCTTAATAATTGGATTTATAACCAGCATTCAGTCTAATCATAAATTACGAACCGGTAGTTCAAAAACTGAGAAAACGGATTTCCACGAAGTTTTATCTCATTTTAGCAGCTGGCACACGACAGGCTTTCATGTAAATTAAATAACTGAAGATATTACCAAGAAGTCATCAAGTGTTATTTCATCATTAATTTGGATTTTGTGTGATTATCGTTGTTTTTTTAATGAGATTTTACAGATGCAATAATCAACTGATTAACCTCGTTTCTCCTCCGGTTACATTTTTTTTTTAAATCGCTGCGATTTAAAGAAAAAAAACGTTTTATTGCCTCTCGTCACTTTAAATAGTTTAAATAGTTTAAACATTTTGCTCTTTTAAGCATTTTTCCTGACAGAACTGTGCTCTGATTCAACAGCTTTCTGAAATCGGAACATTTTGGTCATTTAAAAATTCGTAAAAAGTGCCTTTTTAAACGCATAAATTGGGACGCTTTTTATCTAAATAATCAGATAATTTTCTTCTTTTTCATCTGAATTCGCCGTTTTCATCCGTGACACACGACAGTGAAGTGAACACATGGAGTTTTGGACTGTTTTCGTGTTAAACAACATGAATGAAATACATTAAAAGCTTCTGATGACGCACTCTGAACAGATTAAACAAATGGTTTTCATTTGATGTGTTCAGAGGCTGAGAAATACCAGTTTTTCCTGAGAGGTTTCAGGGCTGACTACATATTAGTGCTCAGGTGTTGGAAGACATTTTTAAAATGCATCACAGGTTTAATGGATTCACGGAAATTATGATGAAATAACATTTTCTGAGTTTTTATTGCACAAATGCTGCGATTTCTTATCATAAACAGCCTAGTTATTTAAAAGTGAACCCTTTGGAGCTCCATAACTGCAAATATCGGCGCCGCCGCCTGCTTCCTCGGGGGGGCAGAGGAGCACTGTTGCTGGGGGAGGAGGTGGTAACAAGTTCAGTGGAAAAGTTCGAGGTAAGAAGCTAGAGAGTCTGTTCGGAGAGGGTCAAAAGGTTTCTGAGTCCTCCGAGTCGTTCTCAGTTGTTCCTTCGCTGGAGGGTCCCGAGGGGTTCCTGGGGCTGCGAGGCCCCCGAGGGCCGGTGCCCGGGCCTTTACCCCCCTGGTGGGGCAGCTGCCTCAGCAGGGAGCCTGGGGAGGGAGCCCCGGAGCTGCAAGGGGAGCAGAAAGGCATCATGGTAGCCAGAATGAGAGCCAGACAGTCAGCTACCTCTCTGCTAGGAGCACAAGCCAGAGCAGGGGTGAGACCTGAGGCAGAGAGACAGAACAGAGGGGGAGGAAGAGGGGGAGGACAGCGAGACGTGGACGTGGAGACAGCAGGGAAGGCAAAGCAGAGGACAAAGACGGAGCAGCAATTCCGTTAGTTTTCAGCCAGCTGACAGACTTCGAACTGAAAGGAGGGAAACACTGAGAACGGGGACGACCACGAACATCAATCAGAGAGGAAACACAAAACTGCAACACACATCAACCTTTTTCCTGTTCGGACAACTACTTCTTCTACTGAACTACAGCTACTACAAACAGAACCTACACCAGCCCTGGCTACTTCTTCTACTGAACTACAGCTACTACAAAGAGAACCTACACCGGCCCTCGCTACTTCTTCTACTGAACTACAGCTACTACAAACAGAACCTACACCGGCCCTCACTACTTCTTCTACTGAACTACAGCTATTACAAGCAGAAACCTACACCAGCCCTCGCTACTTCTTCTACTGAACTACAGCTACTTCAAACAGAACCTACACCGGCCCTCGCTACTTCTTCTACTGAACTACAGCTACTACAAACAGAACCTACACCGGCCCTCGCTACTTCTTCTACTGAATGACAGCTATTACAAGCAGAAACCTACACCAGCCCTCGCTACTTCTTCTACTGAACTACAGCTATTACAAGCAGAACCTACACCAGCCCTCGCTACTTCTTCTACTGAACTACAGCTATTACAAGCAGAAACCTACACCGGCCCTCGCTACTTCTTCTACTGAACTACAGCTATTACAAGCAGAAACCTACACCGGCCCTCGCTACTTCTTCTACTGAACTACAGCTACTACAAGCAGAAACCTACACCGGCCCTCGCTACTTCTTCTACTGAACTACAGCTACTACAAGCAGAAACCTACACCGGCCCTCGCTACTTCTTCTACTGAACTACAGCTATTACAAGCAGAACCTACACCGGCCCTCACTACTTCTTCTACTGAACTACAGCTACTACAAGCAGAACCTACACCAGGCCTCGCTACTTCTTCTACTGAACTACAGCTACTACAAGCAGAACCTACACCGTTAAATGTTGCTTAAAAAATGCCGCTCTGGCTCTAAATTGTGACTGGAATAAAATTTTGTGGTTAATGAGAGGAGAAACGACTCGTAATTTGTGTTTTTATAATTATTTGACGTCACAAACAGCTACGTTTCCTCTAAATTTACTGCAAACTTTAAGTAAATTTGATCTAAATCAACAAAAGTAATGTCTATTAAAGCAGATTTGATTAAGTTTTTCATGTCTGACTGCAGATAAATGTGTTAAATCAGCGATATACAAAGATTATAATAACTAAAAGTTCCCGTTGGAGCTCAAACTGTGAAAAAGAATTAAAACAACATGATAGTTTGATGTGTTACTGTTTCGTGTGTTATCATATATTCACCAATCAGCATCTTGGAAATAAGTAAGTGTGTTTTTCTAGATTTTTAGATGAAAAAAATCAGTTTTATATTCAGGTTTTATGTTATTAAATCAGGCAAATCTAAAGCCACCAATAAAGAGGTACTGATTCTTATTCTTTCAGCCGTTTATTTGCAGCCGTGAAGAATAAGTATTTATATATTAATAAATTAGTAACGTGCTTTATAACGTTTGAGTTTTGTTGCATCTATTTAAGAACAAAACAAATGTTTCCTCGGTTTTATAACCAAAAGTGTTCAACGTTGAACCTTTTAAGGGCATTTTTACACTATTTTATTGTTCAGACAAAACAACTTGTTGCTCACTTGTTCAATATTTTGAGGAACTTGATAAGAACTTCATATATTCGTGTATTCAGTGTGAAACTGACATCTAGCCCATCTGTGATGTCACATCGTCATGACGACTGATTAATTCCATTATAAATGCTTATTATTCATCAACATTTTTACCAGAAAAGCAGCTAAAATGTGCTGAAATGTTAAAGTTTGCAACATTTTTAGTTTCATTTTGATCAATTCGTGACAGTAAGGTGTTTTCAAAGCTCCGTTACGGCTTCGAAAAGATCCGACAGCCTTCGAAATGTGAGAGTTTTGAGTTTTAAAAAGTGGGGGGCCGGCGGGAACCCCTTTTAAAGACATTAACCAGCAGCACACACGAGCAGTTCATGCTGCAACAAACAGGAACTTTCATGCAGACCGGCGGTCATGGCGTGCGGCGTGGAGCAGCAGGGCCGTCCTACCGTTCTCATCCACCGTTTGGACGTTGGCTCCTCGGGACAGAAGCTCCTGGACCGCCTTCTTCAGGCCGCTGCGAGCCGCCAGGTGGAGAGGACTGACGGAGACAGACAGTTTGAGGCGGATGTGGTTTCAGTGGATCCCAACCGCCCAAATAAATTATATTCCAGCATTTCTCTGAACAGTTATCAGTTCATTCTGCTGCGGAGACCCCAGCAGAAACATTATTTTATATCAAAACATATAAAAAAAACCTCGGACAAAAAGCACAGAAAAGGATCTAAAACAGACGTTTAAACCACCGTAACGGGCTCAACGAACATCTCGACATCTATAAGAAGAATCTAATTTCAGCCTCTCGTAGTCGTGACCTCTTCCTTAAAGCCGTAACAATCATGTTCGAAAAACCCAGATGAAATGGGTGCTGTGACATGATGGATTAGTCTAAAACAGACTTCTCTTTAGTTCAGCTCGATCAATATATCTATTGATCTGTTTACTGAGAGGCCTGTGGGAAACTGGCACAAGTGAAAAGACGACTTTATCATGAGAAGAGTGGCTTTCAGAGCAAAAAAGGCTAGTTTTTTATTTATTTCTGATGGTTTAACACATAAATAAAAGCAGGACTTTCTAAGGCTGTGTTTGAAATCGCATACTTCTCCTACTACTCCTACTAACTTTCTGAGTTAGTATGCGAGTTTGAGTCCCGGATGCATACTAGATTCTCTGAAATGTTGGGTATGCATCATGAGGTTACTACTCATACTCAAACTACCCAAGATGCAACGTAACGTGACGTCGCCGATCGTCATTTCCTGTCAAAACGGCAGTTTCAAGCTAGCTACAACGAGGGTAGGTTCACTTCCTGTTTTCAAAACAAAAGCACCAATTGTATGGTAATGGCTTTCCCTGTGATAAAAGGCAACGGGTATTTTATTTTGTGAAAATAACCAGAAGTGCGTTGCTCACTGCGGCTAGCTTTAGTAGCGCCGAATTCGTGGGAACAAAATTGTAAACAGCCGGTATTTTGTCAGGTTTTCAACACGTTGGGGATCTAAACGACTACTTTCTCACCTGAAAATGTTTCAAATGTTGCTAAAGTTTACAGAGTTTAGAGCTTAAGAGAAATCAGCTTCAGGCCGGCTGATTTCGGCTCGGGCAGGAGCGAAATGCATTGTGGGTAAACGCTCTGCATACTGTCTGATCGATGAGTATGCAGTATGTAGTATGTAGTATGCGGTTTCGAACACAGCTTAAGTTATTCTAAACCGAATAAATAAACTACAGAATAAAACGTTCTCTACGAGGATGATTTGTTTACTGAGCTTCAGTTTTAGATACTCACGTTTGCAGCGCTGCATTTGTGGCATTTATGAGCGAAGTGTCGGACAGTTTCTCCAGAATCAGCAACACACAGTCTTCTTTTCCCTAAAACAGGAACATCATCAGGAAAAATGCATAAAACTGAACTAAAACTGGGCGATCCGGCCCTCATGTCTTTATATATGAACAGAAAAACAGGAAACAGCTGCAGAAATTCACTGAAACGTGGTCAAACAGAAATAAAGAAAGCGCTGGATTTAAAGAACGTTGGCTCCGGACACAGAACTGTAGATTAAACATGAAGATGGAGGGTGTCGCCCTCTTGTGGACACTCACATTACTGCAGGCCAGATGCAGAGCCGTGTTGCCGTCTTTGTCCGTCAGACTGAGGTTGGCGCTCGTGCTGCTCAACAACACCTCTGCAGCACAACACACACGTTTAAATGCATGACAGAAGCCTTCAGTAAGCAAAGACAAACGGATAAAAGAGGTCCGTACCGAGAGCCGCGGCCCGTCCCTTTTCCGCCGCCATCATCAGTGCAGTGCGACCGGACTGGTCTACAGTGTCTACAGGTGCATCGTGGGAAAGGAGCAGCTGGATGCAGTCGACGTGACCCGCAAACGCCGCGGCGTGAAGAGGAGTTCTGCAGGAGAGAGGAAGAAATGAGAAGGGGCCGCTGGGACCGCCGGGGCTGCACCTCCACGCCGCCGCCAACGTCTCACCTGTCTTTAGCGTCTTTGCAGCCAGCGATGTCCGATCCCATCGCCTCCAGGAGCAGCGACGCACACGGCTCGTGGTCGTTCACCCTGACGGTTGAACAACAAACTGAGGTTCACTGACTGATTTCTGCTGATGAACGTGAAGGGAAAGAAGGAGCAGAGACTCACACAGCGCAGTGCAGAGGGGTGAACGGGTTCCCATCGATGCAGCGGCAGCCTTTCTGTTCCAGCAGGACCTCCACGCACCCCTCATGACCTGCAGACACACAACTTAGGTGTTCTTAACTGCTCAGGGTCGCTTTAAAGTTTTATAGGCGAGAGACATCAGGAAGACTCAGGAATACAAGTTTTAAGTATCAGGACTCGGGCGAGCTAACTCGTTATTATCGCGGATTAACGCATGTTTTTTTTGTTGTTTGTTTTTTTGGGGGCTTTTGTGCCTTTAATGGATAGGAAAGTTCAGAGAGGCAGGAAGCAGGGGGCAGAGAGAGGGGGAACAACATGCAGCACAGGGCCGTCCGATGCGGGACTCAAACCGGGGCCGGCTGCAGCGAGGACTGTAGCCTCTGTACATGGGGCGCCTGCTCAACCCACTACGCCACGGACCACCCTTTTTACAGGCTTTTATTTTGTAAAAGTGTTGCTCACAGGCTTTTATTTTGTAAAAGTCTGTTGCTGTCTGCTGCGGAACAGGAAAAGAAAGTAATCAGCGGATCCACCAAACATGGAGAAGGGTACGGAACTTTTACTCGGCCATTTTCATTTTAAAGTTCTTCCAGACGGCGGAGTCGACAGAACCAAAGTCATCTGTAAACTCTGCCAAGTTGAATTGTCTTCTCAGCGTAGTAGTTCCAGTCTAAAATATCACTTAAAGGCAAAACACACAACTGATAGCAGCAAGTCATTCAAGGAAACAGACAGTGGAGCGAGGCTTCTACATAAAAACTACAGAAAGATGCTGATGTTAAAAGTGTGTTTGCACAACAAATGTTATGGCACTTTCATTCATATGGCAGCACATTTAAAATAAAGCTAAATGCTAAAGGCTATACGCTACTTTTGGATTCATTTTGGATTCTGCGTACAAATGCGATTAATCGTGATTAATCAGGGAAATCATGTGATTAGTTAAATTAAACATTTTAGTCGTTGCCCAGCCCTAGATAAATCTAATGATCTGCTCCTCATCAGGTGTTAAATTGAGGTAAAAACAACCCCAGCTTTAGCTGTCAGCCTCACATCTGACTCTAGAACACTTTGGTATCCAGAGGAGTTCATGGTGGAACTTTGTGGGTCCTGTGGCTGCAGAACGAGCCCAGATCATCAGCCCTCCACCTCCGTGCTCGACACTATGTTCACATGTTTTGTAACGAATATAAAGGAGAATCATGGCGTGTTGTTACCGACCGTAATAACAGGCCCAGTGCAGCGGCGTGTACCCGCTGTGGTCCCTCAGCGGGGGCAGCGACGGCGGCTCAGAGCAGGCGATGCTCAGCAGCTCGCTCAGCCAGGAGGCGTGGCCTCTGGCTGCAGCCAGGTGGATGGCGGTGCGACCCTGCGAGTCGCCCAGCAGAACCGAGGCCTCCTGCTCCAGCAGACACTGGATGCACTCCTCCTGACCACACAGCAGCTGCCACACAGACACTCAGATCAGATCGGCCCGTTACCGGCTTCAGCTAACATTTCATCTGGCTGCAGGTCCTCACCCCGAGGTGCAGCGCGGTGAGGCCGTGGTTATCCGCCAGGTTAACGCTGGCCTCCCGCTCCAACAGCAGCGACACGGCGTCCACGTGCCCCCCCGCCACCGCCAGCATCAGAGGCGTCCTGCAGACCAGCACGCGTTTAGGACTTTGACAGAAAGAAGCGGATCTCTGGCAGCAAACAGGAAGTCTGGAGAAGCATCACTCACTGTCCCAGAGAGTCGGCGCCATCCACGAGGTCCGCGCCGTCCGATTCGTCCAGCAGGAGGCGCACGCACGTCGTGTGACCGTTCATCACTGCAGAGAGACGCAGAGTGTTTGTTCAGAATCTGCAGCAGTGCATTAAAAACAGCGTAACGGCCCTTTTCCACCAGCACCTGCTCGACTTTTAGGCTTTTCTGTTGGGTCGTAGCGCCTGGTATCAGCTACACCCAGGCCTTAAAGGGACAGTTCGCCTCTTTTGCCTCTTTTGACATGAAGAAAATAACAAATATATAATAAAAAATAAAACAAATTAATAAATAAAAATAAATAAATACATAAAAATAAATAAATGCCTCCGTACCTCAATCCTATTCAGCACTATGAGTGAATGTTAATAGCATCGTTTACAAGCTGGAAATACTTTTGTGTGAAAGTTTAGGACATCAAAAGGAGTCTCTCTCTGAAAATAATGAAAATTCGTCAGATACCATAAAAATAGATAAATAGCCACATTTAGAGGAAGGTTAAGGTGCCAGCTAGCTTGGAAACGTTCTGCAGAACATGTGGAGCACAGTTTTCCAGCTGCACTTACATATTTGTTTTGTTCTCATCTGAAATTAATTGTTCCAGCTATTATTTGGTGCCTTTAAAAATGTTTTTTTTTACTCTAAGCTCCTGAAATCGTTGCTGCTTTTCCACCAGAAAAGGAACCGAGGAACCAACTCCAGTCGTTAATGTTTCTACAGCAGAATAATTCCATCATTTTAAAGGGATAGTTCGCCTCTTTTGCCATGAAGCTGTATGACATCCCATATCAGCAACATCATTTCTGAACATCTTCTTACCCCCTGCTGCGTCCTGTGAGCAGAGTTCCAGCCTCGTTTTGGTGTTGATGAAGGTAGTCCGGCTAGTTGGCTGGGGTTTAAAAAATAAAGCGTTTTGCTTCTCAAAACAATATGCGTTCAACAGAGTAATACATACATCAAGTTTGGCTCTTGAGAAACTGACCTATATAGTTAGAAAGAGGGCTTCTGAATTTTATGATATTTCTGGAGCTGTTGAGGGAGGGAGAATGAGATAATGAAAATTATTTAATTTGTTGTTGGGAGTGCAAGCTGTAACCTACATTTTGAATACTTTTTTTTATTTATTATCATTATTTTTATTTATATGTGTTTATTTACTAATTACTGCAGTTTATTGTATCTTTTTTAATCATTTAATTATTATTTTCTTTACTGCCATATGTTTTGGATGTTTAAATTGTTGGAAGTCGTTATATTAACATGAAAAACCAATAAATATATGTTTAAAAAAGAAAAAGAGTAATACATTTGCATCACAAAATCGTTCTCCAGGAAAAAGTCAGACCTCACAATCGCTTGGCACTATTTTCTCTCCCTTCGTATCACTGCCTGCTGTGTAGACCGAAGTGCAGACCGAGCAGTGATATGAAGGGAGAGAAAATAGGACCAAGCGATTGTGAGGTCTGACTTTTTCCTGGAGAACCATTTTGTGATGCAAATGTATTACTCTGTTGAACGCATATTGTTTTGAGAAGCAAAACGCTTTATTTTTTAAACCCCAGCCAACTAGCCGGACTACCTTCATCAGCACCAAAACGAGGCTGGAACTCTGCTCACAGGACGCAGCAGGGGGTAAGAAGATGTTCAGAAATGATGCTGCTGATATGGGATGTTACACAGCTTCATGTCAAAAGAGGCGAACTGTCCCTTTAAGAGCATGAACACCATCAGACGTAAAGCTACATCCTACCTGCCAGGTGTACAGGAGTGCGCCCGTGCTGCTCGTCGGTGGAGTGTGGCGACGCCCCCTGGCTCAGGAGGGTGTGGACGCAGTCGGTGTGGCCCCGCAGGGCGGCCAGGGCCAGCGCGGTCCTGCCTGCCTCGTCCCTCTGGTCCACCTCCCGCTCCCTCTGCAGCAGCACCTCCAGAGCCTGAGCGTGGCCGTGGTACGCCTGCAGAGCACATCAGACCTTTAAATACATCCGACTCCAGAGGTGAAACAACCGAACAAAAAGAAACATCTCAGAGGGAGACGTTAGGCCTGTTTCTGTGTGTCTGAGGCTCACGGCGAGATGCAGCGGGCTCCTGGCGTTCGGACAGTCGGGATCTTCTTGGTGACTGTCGTCTCTGTCCAGCAGCTGCAGGTCAAAGCAAAGCAACATGAGTCCTGCTATAGATTTACATACATGTAAAAACGGACACCTGGAGGCAGAGATGGGGACTCGAGTCACTGTGACTTGGACTCGAGTCGCTGTTTTGATGACTTGTGACTTGACTTGACAAAAAATAAAAGACTTGAGACTCGACTCGGACTTGGAAGTTAAAGACTCGGCACTTGACTTGAGACACGATGACTTGAATGACTTGAGTGTTATTCAGTTCATGTTTTCAGTTTGAATATAAAATTAATAAATTAATTTAAAAAATAATATCGATAATAATATCTGAGAATGGCGTCCTGATTGGATCCCTACCCTGTCCATCAGCCATGCCCTCTCTGCATACTTTACGTGTTTAATGGAGAGAATAAGCTCATATCAGATATGCATCAACATGTCAGCGGGATGGGCACCGAGAGTCGTTGTCTTCGGCTTCCGTAATCACCATTTTGACGGCAAAAGACGAACAGCACAGTGCAAGACATGCGGCATCAACATCTCAGACAGCCAGACGACAACTTCCAACTTTGTTCGTCATTTGAAGATCCATTCTGACCAGTAAGTGCTCGTCAAATTAGCTAATATTATCCTGTTAGCCTAGTCGGTAGTTAGCTAACGTTAGCGTGATATGATACGGGGTGGACAGGTTGGACACGTAGGCCAATGATGTTTACTGACAGTTACTTATATCTTTGTGTTTTCACTTTATTAAGATCAGATTCTGCAGGTAAAATTGCAATAATAAGGTGACTTTGACTTTAACAGGACCAAGAAAAAATTACTTGGGACTTACTTGAGACTTGAAAGCTAAGACTTGAGACTTACTTGAGACTTGAAAGCTAAGACTTGGGACTTACTTGAGACTTGAAAGCTAAGACTTGGGACTTACTTGAGACTTGAAAGCTAAGACTTGGGACTTACTTGAGACTTGAAAGCTAAGACTTGGGACTTACTTGAGACTTGAAAGCTAAGACTTGAGACTTACTTGAGACTTGAAAGCTAAGACTTGGGACTTACTTGAGACTTGAAAGCTAAGACTTGGGACTTACTTGAGACTTGAAAGCTAAGACTTGGGACTTACTTGAGACTTGAAAGCTAAGACTTGAGACTTACTTGAGACTTGAAAGCTAAGACTTGGGACTTACTTGAGACTTGCACATGTGTAACTTGGTCCCATCTCTACCTGGAGGCCTAAAAAGTGAGGTTTGACTGTGTTTGTGGGGACATTTTGGTCCAGATTGAGGATTCAGAAATGGTTTCAGGGTCAGAAGAAGCAATTCCTCATTACCCAAAGAACAGTTTAACGTGAAAAAACGTTAAAAAGTTTGTCACTTTGGTAAAGTTTGTGTGAAACTGGAAGCAGAACAGGTGTTCGGGCGTTAAACGTATTTGTGTGTTTGGGCGAACCGACCAGCTCCAGGCAGTGTCTGTGTCCGAAGGCGGCGGCGTAGTGAACGGGACTGTAGCCCTGGTTGTCCTTCAGCGAGGCCGTCGCTCCGCTCTGAAGCAGGAACTCCAAACACCTGCAACACAAACAACACTTCAAACGCCCGAAGGACTCAGAGAAGAAAACATTCACGTGGAACCGCGTGTCGTCAAGTCAGCGCCAGAAGCAGCAGAATGAGTTCTGCACATTTATGTATTTATTTACTTTATTTATATAGCACCTTTTATACATAGTGCTGTACAGGTTAAAAGGTTAAAACACCCGACCCCCCCACTCACTCACTCAGACATGTACATAAAGTGGCAAACAGGCTCTTTAAAATGCGATATTGCTGGGCACTGAGGAACCAAGTAAGGAAAGTGTTAATTTGGGGAGCCATCCACACCCGGAAGTCTCGCCGCCACAGGGGCCACCCCGACCAGGACGGACGTAGGAGCCCACGCCGCGGCCGTAATGCCACCGTGCAGCGCTCCTCCAGCCCATCCCGGACAGGCCCCCAAAGCAACGCCCTCCCAAAGGAAAACACCGGAGCTGGAGGATAAAAACAAGGCGGGATCCATATCTTTTGGGACTGCCAAGCTATAAAACCCTACTGGGCAGAGATCCACAAACATATTGAAAATATATTTAATGTGAATATTCCATTAAAATGTGAAACCGTGTTCTTGGGGCGATATAAAGTTTGAAACGTGGAACATTAAAGACAAAAAAATTGTTGACTATGTTGTTGGCAGCTAGTAAGAAATGTGTCACTAGGAAATGGCTAAAAGTGGAACCTCCCACCATCGACGAATGGACTGAAATTGTTTACGAGATTTACGTTATGGAGAAGATTTCTTTTTCCCTCAAAGTTGGGAAAGAATTTTTATAAGATCTGGATTAAGTGGACGGAGTATGTAAAACCAATCAGATCTGATTTTATCTGACTGTATTCGAGCTTTGTTTCAACCTACCCTCTTCTATATATATATATATATATGTGTATAAATATATATATTTTTTTGTGTGCGATATATTGCATGTAGGGGTGCGCTCCCCAATTCTGTTGTTTTAGTGTTATTACTTCCACCTGGAATGGTTTGGGTCCGTGGGAGAAAGATCCAGAAGGGCAGCATGGACTACATCACTGAACCCTTGGCAAACTGAGTTATTGTACATGTGTTGTGATGTATGTGATGGAGATGTGGCCTTCTGAATAAAAAGAGAATTAAAAAAAATAAAATAATAAAAATGTAAAAAAAAAAAAAAAAAAAAAAAAAAAAAAAAAAAAAAAATCAATATGCAAAGTCGTAGTAAAAAATAAGATCAGAATAGATAGAAGCAACAAATAAAATAAATGAATAATAAAGAAAAAATAAAATAAATAGAAATGATAAAAATAACGATAATAATAACAGAATATAATACATTTAAAAGGCATAAGATATTATTCCCAAAACATTATCCTAGAAAACAGCCTAAGGCTAGGATCTAAGTTAAACACCATAAATAAGTAGTTAAAAGGGATGTAAGAAGGAAATCAATTAAAAAGCCAAGTTATAAAGGTGTGTCTCGAGCCTGCTTTTAAAAGCATTGACAGTCTCTGCGGCCCTGAGGCTCTCCGGCAGGCCGTTCCACAGACGTGGGCCATAGTAACGGAAGGATGCTTCCCCGTGGGGTTTTAGTTCTTACATTTGGACTAAAAGGCCGGAGCCGGAGGACCTCAGGGTCCGCGAGGGTTGGTAATATAAAAGCAGATCAGATAGATAAGAAGGCCCAAGACCATTAAGACACTTAGAAACTAATAAAAGAACCTTAAAACCACATGTGGGAGAAGAAGCTGTGACGTGACTCCGGTGCATCGTTACCACGTTTCTGATTTTTCAGATTTAGTTCGACACAAATTCAACGCGTCTGTTAGATGTTAACACCTCCTGACTTCTCTCAGGGCATTTTGTGCCATTCAGCTTTTTATTTTCAGGAATGGATCGGATCAAAGAGACGATCTGTTGGTTTCTTAGCTCGGCTGCTTTTTCTTTCATTGGACTGTATCTTTGTTGTGATTTGGTGCTTTATGAATGAAGCTGAATTGTTATGTTTCCTAAAATCTGAATGACGTGTCGGTGTGTATTCTGTGTAAATGTGGGTCGGTTGTGTGGACTCACAGCGCCGCCTCCTTCTCTCTTTCGGCCTGAACTCCTTCGCTTTCCGGCTCCAGAGCGACACGACGTCTGTGGGAGGAAAAGGGAGAGGGAGGGGGAGATAAAGAAGGGAGACAGTTTTACTGAGTGCAGCGTTGGAAATCTGCAGGCTGCACACGACTGCGTCAGCATCAGAGAGGTGACCTGGGACTCAGGTGAGGAGCTCCTGACCGTTTGGAGGCCATAAAATGAGGCTTCTGCCTCCAAAGTTTAGGTTATATTTCTTTTATCCTCCCCCATAAATCTCAGACTTGTAAACCCTTCTGAACTAAAACTGGACAGATGACCACCAGATGGCAGCTGCACTAAAAGTGTTTCACCTGGATAGCTTTGTGTGGACCAACATGTTTAAATGCATTTTAAAAGTCTGCTTTTGGTCAGACTTTAACAGGTTTTGGCTGAAAACGCAGACACTGAACGACACAATTTGCATAAAACAAGACTAAAGACTTATCATCAGAGGTGGGTAGAGCAGCCAAAAATTGTACTCAAGTAAAAGTAAAAAGTAGTCATCCAAATAATTCCTTGAGTAAGAGTAAAAAAGTGCTCGGTGAAAAAACTACTCGAGTACTGAGTAACTGTTGAGTAACGTCTGATTTATTTGTTAACACAAGCATTCAATCAGACAGACAAAAATACTAAATAATCATCTTTAGGCAAATTAGAGTTCATCCGATTGATAAAATAAATTAAAATGAATTAATTAATTACAAAATAGCTTCAATTAAAATAATCCAGGTAAATTCATTAACTTCAATAAAAATAAAAGAGACTTAGGAAATGTTTAAAACATATGTAACCCATATGTAACCTAAAAAACAAACATTCACCTATCCATGGGGGAAAAACGAGTTTAGGAAACTTACCGCTACATGTTTCCTCAAGTTAGATGTTGAGTTTCTGCTGAAATGTGCGTTTGTTTTGGTTGACACAGAAGACACATAATGTAGCTGCTGTTTCTCACTCTTTGTAAGGTAAACATGCTTTCAGTATGAGGCCTCGTCTGCGTCTTCATTTCCCACCGTTGGTTCTGACATTTTTCATCTGTTTCTTTCTTTGTTTGCTACGACTGCTAATGCTAAAGCTAACCCGTCCCGCCGCTGAGATCGAGTACGGTCACGTGACCAGACTGCACGGCTGCGTCTGATTGGTGGAACACAGTCAGGTGGTAGAGCCTTTGGGGGAAGTCTCTCTCTCTGTCAGAATAAAACATTAAAATGAGGCGTACGCGGGGGGATAAAAATAATGAGGCGTAGAATACCAAAGAGGTAAGAAGAAAAGTAACCAGCTCATTGTAGCCTAATGTAGCGGAGTAAGAGGACAGTTTCTGCTGCACACATCTACTCAAGGAAAAGTAAAAAGTATAGAGATTTAAAACTACTCCTGGAAGTATAATGTTTTGTAAATGTAACTCGTTACCACCCACCTCTGCTTGTGACGATATTAAACACGTTTGATTTTGTCGTGAAGGTGTGAGAAATACCGCGTTACCGAGTTTAATGACCACCTTAAACTAAACGATGAGGTCGCAGGAGCCGACACGACTCTCTGAGATTCTTCCTGATTTCATTCGGACTCTGGAAACTGTCCACAGCTTTAAAACAGCTTGAAAAATCATGCCGTACACGGTCAGCTTAAGGCCCAGAAACCTGCAAAAAACCGAGCGGTTCGGGGTCTGATTCCCGGCTCACCTCCTGTCCAGGTCAGACGCAGCGGCGTAGTGCAGGGCGGAGCGCCCCCACTGGTCTGTGGCGTTGATTGCAGTCCCACAAGCCACCAGCGTCTCCAAACACTGATGGTGGCGGCTGGCGGCCGCGTAATGGAGCGGAGTCCTGGGAGATAACCCCGAATGAGAGGAAAAAGCGGAACAATAGACCTCAGAGGAAATGTTTCAGGGCCTTAAAGTGGACATATTATAGAAGATGAAGCAGGTCTTACCGGCCGTGGTTGTCCCTCCGGTTGTGTTCCCCTCCACTGCTCAGGAGCAGTTTGACACATTCCACATTACTGAGCAGAGACAACCCAGACAACAACAGTTACTTATGTAAATGTAAATGTACTTTATTTATACAGCCCTTTACAAACAATCCCTACGGTGTACCAAAGTGCTTTACAGCAGGTAATAAATAAAGAGAAGAAGAAGTAAAAACAAATAAAAACAATAAAAGAACAGTGAAAGCAATAAAATACAACAAAATCAAATAAGATAAAATAAGATAAAAGTGTCATCTGGGTATTAAAAGAAAATATTCACAGACTGTACGAATAAAGGATGGAAAAAAAGGTGAAACAGGAGCCAAGGGGCGCTTCTAAAAAAAGACGTGCTCACCCTCCGGCGGCGGCGGCGTGCAGGCACGTCCTCCCCAGGCTGTCCGGGGTGTCTATCTGGAAGCCTGCGGACAGGACCGAGTCGTTACACATTATGCTAAACCTCCGGCCTGACGGGGGAGACGCAGCATCAGCCACCACAGAGACGGAGGGGAGGAGGGGGTGGAGAGAAAGACAGGTGTTAGTGCAACAGGTGGGGGACACCAGGTGATCATACATGCAGAAAACACACGGACAGGCGGGAGCTGCGTGTTATAAACATGCTGTTAGAAGGTCACACAGACGTGAAACAAACAGCTGGCAGCATCTATAAATATGAGACTTATTGGAACTGATTCAATATTCTAAGTTGGATGTGCTGCTGACAGATGTGTCTTTAAAATAATAACAACTGTAATACCGTAAGAGACCACCGGGGGGAAATATTCACTTCACTTCAATTCAGATTTATTCATAAAGCACAACAAATCTCATCTCAAAGTACTTCAAAGATGCAGTAAAGCCAATAAGAGCCCAATTTATTTTAATACAATTAAATCAAATTAATTAAATTCCCGATTGGTCCGTTTCACACAGAAACCAACAGATTACATGTAAACTTCTCTTCGATTTAACCCCCCCGTCCTCAGTGCAAACAAATACGGTTCCAAGGCTGAGAGCTGGCAACATATCGGTTCATTTAAAGGGATAGTTCGCCTCTTTTGACAGGAAGTATAACATCCCATATCAGCAACATCATTTCTGAACATCTTCTTACCCCCTGCTGCGTCCTGTGAGCAGAGTTCCAGCCTCGTTTTGGTGTTGATGAAGGTAGTCCGGCTAGTTGGCTGGGGTTTAAAAAATAAAGCGTTTTGCTTCTCAAAACAATATGCGTTCAACAGAGTAATACATTTGCATCACAAAATGGTTCTCCAGGAAAAAGTCAGACCTCACAGTCGCTTGGCCCTATTTTCTCTCCCTTCGTATCACTGAGCTCTGACTTTTTCCTGGAGAACCATTTTGTGATGCAAATGTATTACTCTGTTGAACGCATATTGTTCTGAGAAGCAAAACGCTTTATTTTTGTGGCCCCAGCCAACTAGCCGGACTACCTTCATCAACACCAAAACGAGGCTGGAACTCTGCTCACAGGACGCAGCAGGGGGTAAGAAGATGTTCAGAAATGATGTTGCTGATATGGGATGTCATACAGCTTCATGTCAAAAGAGGCGAACTGTCCCTTTAAAATGATGGAATTATTCTGCTGTAGAAACATTAACGACTGGAGTTGGTTCCTCGGTTCCTTTTCTGGTGGAAAAGCAGCAACGATTTCAGGAGCTTAGAGTAAAAAAAAAACATTTTTAAAGGCACCAAATAACAGCTGGAACAATTAATTTCAGACGAGAACAAAACAAATAGTGCAGCTGGAAAACTGTGCTCCACATATTCTGCAGAACGTATCCAAGCTAGTTGGCTAGTGGCTATTTATCTATTTTTCTGGTATCTGATGACGAATTTTCATTATTTTCAGAAAGAAACTCCTTTTGATGTCCTAAACTTTCCCACAAAAGTATTTCCAGCTTGTAAACGATGCTATTGACATTCACTCATAGTGCTGAATAGGATCGAGGTACGGAGGCAGTTATTGGTCTTACACTCAACTTTTTAGTGACGATTCAAACACAAGGCGGCTTGAAGGTGTTAAATTATTCAAACTGAAGCTGCATCTCCTCAGATTTCACAGTTGTAAAAGGCTTGTAGCTCCACACTTAACCGTGAGTGCAACAAACACAACCCTCCTGACCAGCTGCTGCTCTGCAGCTGCACGGCTAAATGACCTCTTTGTTGCTGACTTCAGCAGCCCATCAGTTCCTCCAGCGTCGAGCCTCCCAACACAAGTGCCAAGTCCTCGTTAAATCATCAAACTATCTGGAGCCGGAGCCAGAAAATGTTAGTCTGCACTTCTGCTTTTCTTCCTGCATTAAAAACCTCTTAAGAGCCGCAACCAAATATACAGAACAAGAAGATTTCAGGGCCAAAATCAACAGGGAAACTTTGAGCTGTAATCCGGTTAAGATTTCACCAGAATGAACTGTTGTCCAGAGGCAGAGTGAGTAGCCACACTCAGTTGTTTTTCTGTGGAACATTGTGACTCGAATTTGGCTTCTGCTGAATAAGTGTGCTTGTGCATGAGTGCATCACCAGAGGCCAGAAAAACAACTGGACTAAAACCTCAGTGAAAGTTACACTAGCAGATGAGTTGAGAGCCAACAGACAGCGGATAACACAGCGAGGGCAGAGAGCAGCGACGTGGAAATGCTGACTCCGTGCTCTCAGAACACAAACCACTGCTGGGACCAATGTGAATGACAACATCTCAATTTGATTGACTCCAAATGGAGCAAAACAATGATGGCAACAGTCAGAGTTTGTGGTTTGTTTTTAGCTGACTCGTGTATACCAAATATATCCTAAAGCTTTAAGATGCAAATGCTAACCTAAGGGGAAAATAAATCTATAATCAGTCATTTTCTGTAAAAAAACATCCTTATCCGTCTGATATTGGATGCACATAATACAGTAATGTTACTGTATTATTACATAATACAGTAAATAGAGTAAATAAAGATATTTTCCTTGACCTTGATGGAAAAATCTACAGCTCTGAAACTGCAAATGTTCAATAAATATTTTACCAAAAGTGCTTTAGACACTTAATCTTATGCAATTCTATTCTATATATTAGAGATAATGTGGAATATTACTTTATTATCAAGGTTTGTCCTATTTTGTGGCTCATACACACTCCTGTCCTCATATTAATTCACACGAATCACAGTTAGATTAAAAGAATTGAGCGTCGTTTTTGGGCGTTTCGGCCCCATGGAATTGTGGGACAGAGTTATCTTCTCCTCATAGATGACGGTCGGGTGTTTCCTTTCGCTAAAAGAGATCTTAAAGAAAGTACGGCTCTTATTTTAGCTGCTGCTCAGATATTTCCAGGTCATTTCACCCACGAAGGTGTCATCTGCCTTAAAGGAGCTGCTATAGCGCCTGTCTCTTTAAGGCCCCCCCCCCCTCCTTAAAAGCCCACTCTCGGCTGATTGGCTGATATCCAGAAGCCTGCAGAGAGGCAGCACCCAGTGCTTGTGAGCTGTGCAGACTGTATGGGGAAGGTTTTACACTTATATTGCTCCTTTTAACCACATTTTAGGGTCTAAAAAGCACTTTTACAATATTTTTCTCATTCACATGAACATTTACTGCCTGGACTAAATAATAAGTCACCGCCTGGATTAAACGAGGAAACAGGAAAGAGCCTTCAATGGAAAAGCTATCAAACTCGTACTGATGCAGCTTCTTATCCCTGGATTAACCATGTAGAGGAAACATCCTGTGGTCGTATTTAAGACGTTACCGCTGTGTAAGAAGAGTCAAATTACTGATCTGCATCAAGCAAACAAAACATTGAAACACTGATTGTTGAAACCAAGGACGTCGTTGGGCTGTTTTCCTAACTTTATCCGAGGGTAAGCTTATTGTCTGAAACATTTAAAAAACAAAAACCCTGTTCTGGAAAAGATGTGTCAGCAGTTTTATGAAAAAGTGGAAATCAGTGGTGCTGTAAGTTGTTAAAAACACTGTTTCTGCTGGACTTTTCCTGTTCATTTGTATTAAAACTAGGGCTGGGCAACGATTAAAGTTTTTAATCTAATTAATCACATGATTTCCCTGATTGATCACGATTAATCTCATTTGTACGCAAAATCCAAAAAAGTAGTGTATAGCTTTTAGCATTTAGTTTTATTTTAAATGTGCTGCCATATGAATGAAAGTGCCATAACATTTGTTGTGCAAACACACTTTTAACATCAGCATCTTTCTGTAGTTTTTATGTAGAAGCCTCGCTCCACTGTCTGTTTCCTTGAATGACTTGCTGCTATCAGTTGTGTGTTTTGCCTTTAAGTGATATTTGAGACTGGAACTACTACGCTGAGAAGACAATTCAACTTGGCAGTGTTTACAGATGACTTTGGTTCTGTCCACTCCGCCGTCTGGAAGAACTTTAAAATGAAAATGGCCGAGTAAAAGTTCCGTACCCTTCTCCATGTTTGGTGGATCCGCCGATTACTTTCTTTTCCTGTTCCACAGCAGACAGCAGCAGACTTTTACAAAATAAAAGCCTGTGAGCAACAGAGTTTTACAAAATAAAAGCCTGTAAAAGTTTTGTAAAAAAAAAAAAATTATTTAAAAAGGAAAAAAAAAAATAAATAAATAAAACCTGTGTTAATGCCGATAAAATATTTATCGGCGTTAAATAATTAACGAGTTAATAACGCGATAATAACGAGTTAACTCGCCCAGCCCTTATTAAAACATTCACATAAAACCTCTAAACTCCTTATAAACATGCATGAGGAATCAGGACTGTTATCGTTCTGCAATGAAGAGCTCGATGTTATGATCCGTAAAAACACGAGTTTAGACCCATTATTTTACGTTTTAAAGCAGCCTTGTCTGAATATTTTGTTTTATTTGTCATGTTTTGTCAGATATTCTTAATTTTTTACTAATTTTTGGCTTTAAGATAGAAAACCAGAGCAAAAACACTCAAATCCACGTCTTACTACTCGACTTACCTGAGGACAGCAGCTTCTTGCAGCACTCAGAGTGAGCGTTCAAGGCCGCCAGGTGCAGAGGAAACATGCCGTGGACTCCTCGCCTTTAGAGGAAGAAACAGAGAGAAAACAGCCCTCCCTTTAATAACTCCCACGCCACTGTAATAACTTCAGCTTCAGCAGGTGAGCATGGACACCTCGTGCAGTCTGCTCCACTGGTGATGAGCGTGTTGATGAGGAGTTCGTGGCCGTAGCGAGCGGCGACGTGGAGCGGGGTGTTGCCGTCTTTGTCCACGCTGTCGATCTCCCCACCTGAAATACAACGTGAGTTTATAAAGGCGCTTTATGAGCTTTATGAGGTCACGTCACAGGCTGAAGACTCACCGTTCTGGATGAGCGTCTGCGAGCGGGTGAAGCGTCCGTGAACTGCCGTCATGTGAAGAGGACTCTTCCCATCACGACTCTGATGCCAGAAAAAAAGAATTAACTGAAACGCAGCCGCTTGGTTCGCTTTGGTTTTTAGAAGCTCTGATGACAGCTCTGTGACCTTCTCTGAACTTTCAGACTCTGTTCTTTCTTTTGGTTTTTGTGGTATTTGTGCACACTGCTGGAAGGACTTCTGGCACTCGTTTACATCTGTTATGATGCGTAACCACGGCAACGGGAAAGTGGTTAACCTGTCAGAGCCAAAGTTACCAAAGTAACGCCTGGATTAAGACCTCGAATCAAGATGAGTTGAAAGAGGAGACGTCTAGGATGCAGAGCAGGAACAAAATGGAGACAAAGGAGGAGGAAGTTTAAACCATTTCTTCCCTCGATCATCAGGGGAAATGTGAGATCACTGGTGGATAAAATGGACGAGCTTGGAGCCCCGATGAGGACACAGCAGGAATATCAGGCAGAGACCTGGCTGCTGGAACAGCTGTAACAGCTCTCTGCTCAGCTTTAAGACTATCCGGGCAGACAGAGACCGCAGACAGAGTGGTAACAGGAAAGGAGGAGGATCACAGAGCTGGTTAACAACAGATGCTGTAATCCCGGACCTGGCTGCAGGAACAGCTCTAACAGCTCTCTGCTCAGCTTTAAGACTATCCGGGCAGACAGAGACTGCAGACATAGCGGTAACAGGAAAGGAGGAGGATCACAGAGCTGGTTAACAACAGATGCTGTAATCCTGGACCTGGCTGCAGGAACAGCTCTAACAGCTCTCTGCTCAGCTTTAAGACTATCTGGGCAGACAGAGACCGCAGACAGAGCGGTAACAGGACAGGAGGAGGATCACAGAGCTGGTTAACAACAGATGCTGTAATCCTGGACGTGTTACTGAGAAGGAGCGTCTCTGCAGCCCAGATGTTGAACTGCTGGCTGTGAGCTTCTGACCATGTTGCCTGCTGAGAGAGTTCACCTGAGTTACCTGCTGACTCTGCGTGTGACATCATCACACCCAGAGGGAACGGCGGCGGTGAAAGTTAAAACCAGTTTTCCTTTAACAGAAATGGTCCTAAATCACAAAGTCAAATTAATGGATAAAATATTTTTTCAATCAGAACCACTGGCTGTGTTCGAAACCGCATACTTCTCCTACTAACTTTTTGAGTTAGTATGCGAGTTTTGAGTATGCGAGAAGTTCCCGGATGCATACTAGATTCTCTGAAATGTTGGGTATGCATCATCAGGTTACTACTCATACTCAAACTACCCAGGATGCAACGTAACGTGACGTCGCCGATCGTCATTTCCTGTCAAAACGGCAGTTTCAAGCTAGCTACAACGAGGGTAGGTTCACTTCCTGTTTTCAAAACAAAAGCACCAATTGTATGGTAATGGCTTTCCCTATGATAAAAGGCAACGGGTATTTTATTTTGTGAAAATAACCGGAAGTGTGTTGCTTACTGCGGCTAGCTTTAGTAGCGCCGAATTCGTGGGAACAAAACTGTAAACAGCCGGTATTTTGTCAGGTTTTCAACACGTTGGGGATCTAAACGACTACTTTCTCTCCTGAAAATGTTTCAAATGTTGCTAAAGTTTACAGAGTTTAGAGCTTAAGAGAAATCAGCTTCAGGCCGGCTGATTTCGGCTCGGGCAGGAGCGAAATGCATTGTGGGTAAACGCTCTGCATACTGTCTGATCGATGAGTATGCCGTATGGAAGTATGTAGTATGTAGTATGCAGTATGTAGTATGCAGTATGTAGTATGCAGTATGTAGTATGCAGTATGCGGTTTCTAACACAGCCACAGAGAACTTTGCATCTTTACAACGTCAGTAAAATCCGGTTGTATTTGACTCCCAAACCCTGACCCAAAAGGTCACATGTCCCTCCTCTACTCATGGACTCCACCGGCTGCCTGAATCAGAACCATCTTTCCTCATAAAAGCCGGTTACCGCCTACCTGCACGTTGACTTCAGCCCCGTTGTTGACCAGGAACTCCAGACAGAGCGCTCCGTGCGTGGAGGCGGCGGCGAAGTGCAGCGGGGTGAAGCCTTTGTTGTTGGACTGGCTGACGTTGGCGCCATAATCGATCAGTTCGCAGACGACGGCGTCTTGACCGTTGAAGCAGGCGATGTGGAGCGCCGTGTTCCCGAAGGCGTTGGACTCGTCTATCTGTAGTCAAACGAGACACGTGGTTACGACAGGGCCAGCGGCGTTGGACTGACAGTGATGAACAGATACATCATATTTAAACATCCGGGTTCCTTAGATCATGTGACCGTGCGTTTCCTGACCTCCACCGCCAGGTTGAGCAGGTGTTTGACCACCGGGATCTGTCCGCTGGAGGCCGCCGCGTGGAGCGGCGTGTATCCCCGTTTGTCCTTACAGCTGATCTCCGCACCCTGGCTGACCAGGAGACGCACTACATCCAGGTGACCTGCAGAGGGCGCAGCAGCACATAACCTGAGCCTCACCCGAGAAGTTGAGCAACACGGCGATGATTCACAAATCTGTCGATTTACGGCAGATCAGCAGGTTTAAAGCTTAAAATGTAAATAAAATGTGAATAAAATGTTTCCATGGTAAAAATATGGAAAAGAAAGTTGTGGACATGTTACACTGAGTCATTATTTACTGAACAAAAACTGAGACAAAACAAAGAAGCAGTGAGTGAAAAACTAAGTGAACCCTTCCTGCTTCCACAGGAACTAAGAGGGTCAGTAGCAGCCAGCTGCTGGATCAGGGGTTCACTTAGTTTCTCACTCACTGCTGCTACCAGCTGCTGGATCAGGGGTTCACTTAGTTTCTCACTCACTGCTGCTACCGGCTGCTGGATCAGGGGTTCACTTAGTTTCTCACTCACTGCTGCTACCGGCTGCTGGATCAGGGGTTCACTTAGTTTCTCACACACTGCTGCTACCAGCTGCTGGATCAGGGGTTCACTTAGTTTCTCACTCACTGCTGCTACCAGCTGCTGGATCAGGGGTTCACTTAGTTTCTGACTCACTGCTGCTACCAGCTGCTGGATCAGGGGTTCACTTAGTTTCTGACTCACTGCTGCTACCAGCTGCTGGATCAGGGGTTCACTTAGTTTCTCACACACTGCTGCTACCAGCTACTGGATCAGGGGTTCACTTAAGTTTCTCACACACTGCTGCTACCAGCTGCTGGATCAGGGGTTCACTTAGTTTCTCACTCACTGCTGCTACCAGCTGCTGGATCAGGGGTTCACTTAGTTTCTCACTCACTGCTGCTACCAGCTGCTGGATCAGGGGTTCACTTAGTTTCTCACACACTGCTGCTACCAGCTGCTGGATCAGGGGTTCACTTAGTTTCTCACTCACTGCTGCTACCAGCTGCTGGATCAGGGGTTCACTTAGTTTCTCACTGCTGCTGCTGGATCAGGGGTTCACTTAGTTTCTCACTCACTGCTGCTACCAGCTGCTGGATCAGGGGTTCACTTAGTTTCTCACTCACTGCTGCTACCAGCTGCTGGATCAGGGGTTCACTTAGTTTCTCACTGCTGCTGCTGGATCAGGGGTTCACTTAGTTTCTCACTCACTGCTGCTACCAGCTGCTGGATCAGGGGTTCACTTAGTTTCTCACTCACTGCTGCTACCAGCTGCTGGATCAGGGGTTCACTTAGTTTCTCACTCACTGCTGCTACCAGCTGCTGGATCAGGGGTTCACTTAGTTTCTCACTGCTGCTGCTGGATCAGGGGTTCACTTAGTTTCTCACTCACTGCTGCTACCGGCTGCTGGATCAGGGGTTCACTTAGTTTCTCACTCACTGCTGCTACCAGCTGCTGGATCAGGGGTTCACTTAGTTTCTGACTCACTGCTGCTACCAGCTGCTGGATCAGGGGTTCACTTAGTTTCTGACTCACTGCTGCTACCAGCTGCTGGATCAGGGGTTCACTTAGTTTCTCACACACTGCTGCTACCAGCTACTGGATCAGGGGTTCACTTAAGTTTCTCACACACTGCTGCTACCAGCTGCTGGATCAGGGGTTCACTTAGTTTCTCACTCACTGCTGCTACCAGCTGCTGGATCAGGGGTTCACTTAGTTTCTCACTCACTGCTGCTACCAGCTGCTGGATCAGGGGTTCACTTAGTTTCTCACACACTGCTGCTACCAGCTGCTGGATCAGGGGTTCACTTAGTTTCTCACTCACTGCTGCTACCAGCTGCTGGATCAGGGGTTCACTTAGTTTCTCACTGCTGCTGCTGGATCAGGGGTTCACTTAGTTTCTCACTCACTGCTGCTACCAGCTGCTGGATCAGGGGTTCACTTAGTTTCTCACTCACTGCTGCTACCAGCTGCTGGATCAGGGGTTCACTTAGTTTCTCACTGCTGCTGCTGGATCAGGGGTTCACTTAGTTTCTCACTCACTGCTGCTACCAGCTGCTGGATCAGGGGTTCACTTAGTTTCTCACTGCTGCTACCAGCTGCTGGATCAGGGGTTCACTTAGTTTCTCACTGCTGCTACCAGCTGCTGGATCAGGGGTTCACTTAGTTTCTCACTCACTGCTGCTACCAGCTGCTGGATCAGGGGTTCACTTAGTTTCTCACTCACTGCTGCTACCAGCTACTGGATCAGGGGTTCACTTAGTTTCTCACTGCTGCTACCAGCTGCTGGATCAGGGGTTCACTTAGTTTCTCACTGCTGCTACCAGCTGCTGGGTCAGGGGTTCACTTAGTTTCTCACTGCTGCTGCTGGATTAGGGGTTCACTTAGTTTCTCACTGCTGCTGCTGGATCAGGGGTTCACTTAGTTTCTCACTCACTGCTGCTACCAGCTGCTGGATCAGGGGTTCACTTAGTTTCTCACTCACTGCTGCTACCAGCTGCTGGATCAGAGGTTCACGTAGTTTCTCACTGCTGCTACCAGCTGCTGGATCAGGGGTTCACTTAGTTGTTTCAGGTTGTTTTTACCTCATTTTAACACCTGATGGTTTTATATTATCTGTAAAACCGTAGAACGTACGTCCAATGAAACTTTATGGGCGTAAATCCTTCAAACATTGAATATTTTTAACTTTATTTGTGCACACTGACATTTCACCGTTTTATTTAGTTTAATTTCTGCATAAATAACGAGCTGCAGCTTTGCTGAATCGGCTTTATTCCATTTCTCACCCATGAAGGCGGCCCAGTGCAGCGCCCGGCCGTCCTTCTTATCAAAGGCGTTGATGTTTGCTCCTTTGCTGAGCAGCAGATTCACCATCTGACAGAAAGAGAGGAGAGGAGGGCTTAGTGGGAGCTATGGGAGGTATCCAGTATGTCTGCAGTGAGTGGGAGGGTCTTTATTCATCAGCTGTTGCATAAACACCGCAGAGGACCCGCCGTTCAGCTCGGCTCCAAAAACCTGCCGCCTCTTGCTTTTAATTTTAGATCTGGAACATTTGTGAATGATTCTGAGATATGCAGCCCACTTAGTAACCTCAGTGACACAGCTGCGCCCGCCCACCTGTTCATCCAACCAGAATAGCACAAAGGCCGGTGACATCACAGCCCGTTAACAAACAGGCTGTGTTCGAAACCGCATACTACATACTCATCGATCAGACAGTATGCAGAGCATTTACCCACAATGCATTTCCTTCCTGCCCGAGCTGAAATCAGCCGGCCTGAAGCTGATTTCTCTTAAGCTCTAAACTCTGTAAACTTTAGCAACATTTGAAACATTTTCAGGAGAGAAAGTAGTCGTTTAGACCCCCAACGTGTTGAAAACCTGACAAAATACCGGCTATTTACAATTTTGTTCCCACGAATTCGGCGCTACTAAAGCTAGCCGCAGTGAGCAACGCACTTCCTGTTATTTTCACAAAATAAAATACCCGTTGCCTTTTATCATAGGGAAAGCCATTACCATACAATTAGTGCTTTTGTTTTGAAAACAGGAAGTGAACCTACCCTCGTTGTAGCTAGCTTGAAACTGCCGTTTTGACAGGAAATGACGATCGGCGACGTCACGTTACGTTGCATCTTGGGTAGTTTGAGTATGAGTAGTAACCTCATGATGCATACCCAACATTTAGGAGAATCTAGTATGCATCCGGGAACTTAAAAAAAGTTAAAGTTAGTAGTAGAAGTATGCGGTTTCGAACACAGCCCCTGTCAAAACGGCAGTTTCAAGCTAGCTACAACAAGGGTAGGTTCACTTCCTGTTTTCAAAACAAAAGCACCAATTGTATCGTAATGGCTTTCCCTATGATAAAAGGCAACGGGTATTTTATTTTGTGAAAATAACCGGAAGTGCGTTGCTCACTGCGGCTAGCTTTAGTAGCGCCGAATTCGTGGGAACAAAATTGTAAACAGCCGGTATTTTGTCAGGTTTTCAAAACGTTGGGAATCTAAACGACTACTTTCTCACCTGAAAATGTTTCAAATGTTGCTAAAGTTTACAGAGTTTAGAGCTTAAAGGGGAACTCCGGGGCATTTGAAGCGTGTTTCCATTGCTAGAGGTTGTCAAATACTGCTAGTAGGACACAGAGAGGTCCAGATCTGTGCTCCCTGTGTGAAGATCGCTCTGTCCGCACAGCATGTCATGCGAGGCTAATACGTGGTGGCTAAGGGGCAAGCGCTAACCCTTCCACGTAAAACAACAACTTGCACACAGCAGAAACGTCACACCACTTTATAACCCATCCGACAATAAAGTCACAAGCCTTACCATCAAAACCATATGCATGGTTCTCACATTACTGGCATGGGGACGTTACAAAACAACTGTATAAACAGCATGTCACTCACCGGCTGGTTGTAGGCTCGCGCATGTGAAAGCCCAAAAGAGTCGATGGACGATAATCACATATACAAAACAATTATCTTCTCTAGAAAAACTACGTTCAAGTATTTAAAACATTACAACAATATTACTGGGCATGTATTGTTGTAATGTTTTAAATACTTGAACGCAGTTTTTCTAGAGAATATAATTGTTTTGTATATGGGATTATCCTCCATCGACTCTTTTGGGCTTTCACATGCGCGAGCCTACAACCAGCCGGTGAGTGACATGCTGTTTATAAAGTTGTTTTGTAACGTCCCCATGCCAGTAATGTGAGAACCATGCATATGGTTTTGATGGTAAGGCTTGTGACTTTATTGTCGGATGGGTTATAAAGTGGTGTGACGTTTCTGCAGTGTGCAAGTTGTTGTTTTACGTGGAAGGGTTAGCGCTTGCCCCTTAGCCACCACGTATTAGCCTCGCATGACAGGGTGTGCGGACAGAGCGATCTTCACACAGGGAGCGCAGATACGCATCTCTCCGTGTCCTACTGGCAGTATTTGACAACCTCTAGCAATGGAAACACGCTTCAAATGCCCCGGAGTTCCGCTTTAAGAGAAATCAGCTTCAGGCCGGCTGATTTCGGCTCGGGCAGGAGCGAAATGCATCGTGGGTAAACGCTCTGTATACTGTCTGATCGATGAGTATGCAGTATGTAGTATGCAGTATGCAGTATGTAGTATGTAGTATGTAGTATGCAGTATGTAGTATGCAGTATGCAGTATGCAGTATGTAGTATGCAGTATGCAGTATGTAGTATGCAGTATGTAGTATGCAGTATGTAGTATGCAGTATGAAGTATGTAGTATGCAGTATGCAGTATGCAGTATGTAGTATGCAGTATGTAGTATGCAGTATGTAGTATGCAGTATGCAGTATGCAGTATGTAGTATGCAGTATGTAGTATGCAGTATGTAGTATGCAGTATGCAGTATGCAGTATGTAGTATGTAGTATGCAGTATGTAGTATGCAGTATGTAGTATGAAGTATGTAGTATGTAGTATGTAGTATGTAGTATGTAGTATGAAGTATGTAGTATGCAGTATGTAGTATGTAGTATGCAGTATGTAGTATGCAGTATGTAGTATGTAGTATGCAGTATGTAGTATGCAGTATGTAGTATGTAGTATGCAGTATGCAGTATGTAGTATGCAGTATGTAGTAGGCGGTTTCGAACACAGCCACAGTCCTGCCGTACCTCGGTGTGGCCGTTCAGGGCGGCGTGGTGCAGGGCGGTGCGGCCGCCGCGGTCCGACACGTTCACGCTGCTCAGCAGCGGGATGATGGCCTCGGCGCACCGCAGAGCGTTGTTGGCCGCAGCCACGTGCAGCGGCGTCTGCCAGTTCTTGTCCCGGGCGTTCACGTCCGCTGAGTGGCGAATCAAAGCTCGCACAGCCGACTGTGGACGAGAGTCAGAAACAGATGTTATATCACAGAAAACCTCTGTAACCAGCAACCAGCCAATCAGGAAACAGGATGTAATCAAACAGCGTCGTCCCCCGACATTTATCTGGCGTCTCCTGGTTCATTTCAAACCGCATTCATTTTATCTTCATGTTGCTCTTTATTTTAAATAAAATATTTAATATATAATATTTATTTTGCCTTTAAGGGCAAAAGGGGAAAAAACTGAGTAAATACATCCATAAATGTTTAAAAAATACAAAAATAGATCAAAAATGTTTGATGAAATCAAAATAAAATAAAGAAAAAGATCATTTGGAGGGAATAAATAGATCAAAACGATGTAAAAGTAAGTAATACAGAAATAAATAAATTAAATAAATTCTAAATAAACGGTGACTTTAACACAAGCTCTGATAAATCCATCAGAAATCCAAAGTATTTATCATCACATAAACTGATTTATTTATATATTTATTTCAGATTGTGGCCGTTTCAGTCCTCCACAGATGAAAAGCTGAAATTCTTTAAAACTGTTCATTTCTCAGGCTTTAAATAAGAAAATTAATGACATGAACCTGAATGAGCCATCAACCACCAGCCAAACGATCATTTCTAACATCTGCTTGAAACCGGAGAAAACAACGAGGAGCCAAATCAGAGAAAAAGAGGAAAAATGTATAACGTTTGAGAGCATTTCAGAGTAAAGAAAAAAAGAAAATATTGTACAGTGTGTCCATTGTAAAAGCCAGTTAGCTTAGCAAAATAACACAACGCCAATGCTACAGCATCTCTGCAGAAAGCAGCCAGTTCACATATTGAATCCACTGAGCGGAACAAACACAAGGGAACACGTTAGCATTTTAATGGAAATCAGTCGGCTTGTTAGCTGAGAAGGAAGCTAGCAGAGAACAGAAGGAAGCTAGCAGAGAACAGAAGGAAGCTAGCAGAGAATAGAAGGAAGCTAGCAGAGAACAGAAATAAACTAGCAGAGAACAGAAGTAAGCTAGCAGAGAACAGAAATAAACTAGCAGAGAACAGAAGTAAGCTAGCAGAGAACAGAAATAAACTAGCAGAGAACAGAAGTAAGCTAGCAGAGAACAGAAATAAACTAGCAGAGAACAGAAGTAAGCTAGCACAGAATAATAATAATAATAATAATAATAATAATGACGACTTGGTTTCATATAGCGCCTTTCAAGTAACCCAAGGTCGCTTTACAAAAAGGAGATGGGGCTAGGGAATAGAGGAAAGAAGAGGGGAGGGGGTAGAAATGGGGATGGGGCCAAGGTGATTAAGGACCATAGGCCTCAGTGAATAAGTGGGATTTGATGTGCTTTTTGAACGTTTCCAGTGTGGGAGCTTGGCGGATATGGAGAGGTAGACTCTTCCAAAGGGTGGGGGCAGCAACACAGAAGGCTCGGTCTCCAAAGATCCGTAGTCTGGAGCGGGGAGTGACGAGCTGGTTCTTGTCAGAGGACCTCAGGGACCTTGGTTGGGAGTGTTGCTGGATGAGATCGGAGAGGTACTGGGGAGCAAGAGTGTGGAGGGATTTGTATGTGAGGAGTAGGATTTTGTAGGTGATGCGTGACTTCACTGGGAGCCAGTGAAGGTGTTTCAGTGTGGGGGTAATGTGTTGCCACCGCTTTGTGTTGGTGAGGATCCTGGCAGCCGAGTTTTGGACACGCTGTAGTCTGTCCAGTGCTTTGTTTGGAAGACCATAGAGGACACCATTACAGTAGTCCAGACGGGAGGTGATGAAGGCATGGATCAGAGTCTCTGCAACTGGGTCTGACAGTGAGGGCCGGAGTCTGCAGATGTTTTTGAGATGGAAGAAGGCGGATTTGGTGGCGCTACTGATATGAGCTTGGAGTGAGAGGTTACAGTCCAGGATAACACCCAAGTTGCGTACTTCTTGGGACGGCCTGATGGTACAGCCATCAACATTCAGTAGGACATCCTCAACTTCCTTGGACTGAGATGGAGAGGCCACCACCATGAGCTTTGTCTTGTTGTTGTTCAGTTTGAGTAGGTTGGTGGCCATCCAAATCTTAATGTCTCTCAAACAGTGAACTAGTGATAGGGGAGGGAGATGGGCAGATGGTGTAGTGCTAATATAGAGCTGGGTGTCGTCAGCATAGCAATGAAAACTGAGCCCATGTTGGCGGATGATCTGGCCGAGAGGGAGCATATAGATGGTGAACAGCAGGGGGCCAAGCACTGAGCCTTGGGGCACGCCGTGGTTGACTGGAGCTGGGGTCGAGTTGGAGTCCTTGATAGCGATGTATTGCGTCCTAGTGGAGAGGTAGGAGTGAAACTAGGAGAGGGCGGAATCAGAGAGGCCTAAGTGATCATGGAGACGGTGCAGCAGGTAAGTGTGGGAGACTGTGTCAAAAGCTGCAGACAGGTCTAGAACAGAAGTAAGCTAGCAGAGAACAGAAATAAACTAGCAGAGAACAGAAATAAACTAGCAGAGAACAGAAATAAACTAGCAGAGAACAGAAGTAAGCTAGCAGAGAACAGAAGGACACTAGCAGAGAACAGAAGGACGCTAGCAGAGAACAGAAATAAGCTAGCAGAGAATAGAAGGAAGCTAGCACAGAACAGAAGTAAGCTAGCAGAGAACAGAAATAAACTAGCAGAGAACAGAAATAAACTAGCAGAGAACAGAAATAAACTAGCAGAGAACAGAAATAAACTAGCAGAGAACAGAAATAAACTAGCAGAGAACAGAAATAAACTAGCAGAGAATAGAAATAAGCTAGCAGAGAACAGAAGGACACTGAGGCTTGGGCTGGGACAAATAGTGGCTAATTTCTGTTGTTTTAAAAGATATCTTAAAATGAAGTTCAATGCTTTAATCTGTTCCATTTTGTGGAAAATAACCCAATGAACAGTTCATATAAAGACAGTCTTTTTCGACAGAATACTCGAAACCTTCGTGAAAACTGTGGTTACTTGCTGTCGAATAAAAGAAAACGTGCTGAAATCGTCATCCTGACTAAATCCCTAAATAAATTCTAATTTGGTGTCGCGTTCGCAGCAGCTCGTTGAGGTTTTATCGTGAGATTTTTCAGTAAAAACACTGAATTCGGGGAATCTTTTACACTTAATTTGAAGCGTAGGGGATTTCTGCTGGCACTTCTGGGATATTTTAACCACTGTTGTGACCAGGAGGAGAGGAAAGTTTTCCCAGAATCAAGACGAGCTGAAGAGGAAACACAGAGGATCGAAGGCAGAAGCAAAGCAGCGAAGAAGGAAGGAGGAAGTTAAGAGCATTTCTACTCTAAATCAAAGCCCTGATGAGGACATATCTGAACAAATCTAATGTTCTGTCTGAATTCAAACTGCACCAACAATATTGAAAAACAAAAAAAGGTATCAAGACGATTTATTCCACGTTCAGAAGTTTCACGTTGAGAGTGAAACACTTTAGTGTTGCTTCACCGGAGCGTCGCTAAACTCTTGGTCACCCCTTTAAAACTCAGCGAGCAGCTATTCAAACCATGCTGAATTACCAGTTTGGGAGCGATACTGGGAGCGATGCAGCTGGTTTTATGGCTCCGACAGATTCATGAAGCATGAGAGCATGTAAGGAAGCTGGGTGAGGCCAAAAAGACCCGCTAGGTGAACAGGTGTGTGTGTGTGTGTGTGTGTGTCCTTCACTTACTGTTGAGTGAGGACCAAGTCAAGTTTTTAACCAACAGAGTGAGGTCATTTTTACATAGTGAGGACATTTTGGCCAGTCTTCACTTTGTTTCCCTTCTAGATGACCTCCTTAGGTTATATAGATGCTATCCTCTAATTTTGACACTTAGGACCTCAGAATGTCCTAAGTGTCCTAATTTTTCACCCCTAAAGTTTAACACAGATTAAAATCTTTTTCTGCATGTTTTGTGCTTCTCAAAAATCTGAAGCAGTGTATTGGATCACTACGCCACCGAGTGTCTGGAATGACACTTTGTTTGTTTCTGAGTGAACTAGAAATACTGGTCCTCACTTTGTGAGTGGTTTCACTCAGTTCTTACTCAGCTATGAGTGCAAGAATGTGTGTGTGTGTATGTGTGTGTGTGTGTGTGTGTGTGTGTGTGTGTGTGTGTGTGTGTGTGTGTGTGTTCACCTCGCCCCGAGACGCCACCGCACGATGCAGAGGGGTGACCCACATGTTATCTTTGGCGTTGACCCGGGCCCCTGCAGCGTGGAAACAGGAGTGAACATGGCGTTAAACGGGACGTGAGGACGGACACACTTTTACCTTTCAGCTCAGACACGTCAGGTGACTTCGGGTTGAGACGTAAAGTAACACAAACAAAGCTTCAATCTGCAGTTGGTTCATTAGTTTTAACCTTAATTTAAAAGGACACGGCTGTGTTCGAAATCGCATACTTCCATACTACATACTGCATACTACATACTGCATACTCATCGATCAGACAGTATGCAGAGCGTTTACCCACAATGCATTTCGCTCCTGCCTGAGCTGAAATCAGCCGGCCTGAAGCTGATTTCTCTTAAGCTCTAAACTCTGTAAACTTTAGCAACATTTGAAACATTTTCAGGCGAGAAAGTAGTCGTTTAGATCCCCAACGTGTTGAAAACCTGACAAAATACCGGCTGTTTACAATTTTGTTCCCACGAATTCGGCGCTACTAAAGCTAGCCGCAGTGAGCAACGCACTTCTGGTTATTTTCACAAAATAAAATACCCGTTGCCTTTTATCATAGGGAAAGCCATTACCATACAATTGGTGCTTTTGTTTTGAAAACAGGAAGTGAACCTACCCTCGTTGTAGCTAGCTTGAAACTGCCGTTTTGACAGGAAATGACGATCGGTGACATCACGTTACGTTGCATCTTGGGTAGTTTGAGTATGAGTAGTAACCTCATGATGCATACCCAACATTTCGGGCAATCTAGTATGCATCCGGGAACTTCTCGCTTACTCAAACTCGCATACTAACTCAAAAAGTTAGTAGGAGTAGTAGGAGAAGTATGCGGTTTCGAACACAGCCACTGACTCAGATGGAGCGTCTATTTCTGCCTTCAATTTCTAAACTATGGAAACAAAAAAAAGTGTAGAAGAAGAAGACGACCCCAGGAAGGAGCCATGCAGCTTACCAGAGAGGATGAGGAGCTCGGTGATGTCGGCATCGCCCAGGAAGGCTGCGGCGTGCAGCGGGGTGCGCTTCTCTGCATCCTGAGGGACACACGGGGACACGTTATGAGACGACGGGCCCCTGAAGAAGGGCCCCTGCTCTGCAGTGCAGGAGCAAGACGTCCCACACAGCTGAGGACAGTTTCCAGCTCCACAAACTTTTAAAGACGGCGAGGAAATCTCAAAAATCTGGATCAAAACAACGGCGCTTTTTCCCAAAAATGTGTTGACTCACTCGGGCCCAAATGGATCTCAGCTGCCTGGTTTTCAGCCAGAACCAAGAAACGGCTCCCAGAATGTCTCAGAATGCACTTCAGGACTACTTTTAAATGATTTCTGATGAATTTTAATGCGTCCATCTGATCCAGCGACACAAAACCAGCTGAAACTGACAGTGTTTACAGCTCAGGCCCGAAGGTTCTGGAACAACCTGCCCGATTAAATCCACTCTGACGTCTTAAATAGAGTCAAATAGAAAAATACTTTATTCATCCCCTATTGGAGGAAATTTTTTTTTAAAAAAGACACTTTTCCTGATTTTACCTTCGCTTGAATCATATATGAACTGTTTCATCACTTTAAAATATCTCTACTTATCTGATTAAATCAGTTTTTAATGACTTGAATTCTCTTTTTTGTAGCTGTTCTTTGTGTTTGTTTTACGTCTGTTGGTGATTGGAACGGGTTTAGACTGGGTTTGGACCTGTTTTAGACCGGGTTTAGACCTGTTTTAGACCGGGTTTGGACCTGTTTTAGACCGGGTTTGGACCTGTTTTAGACCGGGTTTGGACCTGTTTTAGACCGGGTTTAGACTGGGTTTGGACCTGTTTTAGACCGGGTTTAGACTGGGTTTGGACCTGTTTTAGACTGGGTTTAGACTGGATTTAGACTGGATTTAGACTGGATTTAGAACGGGTTTGGAACGGGTTTAGACTGGGTTTAGACTGGGTTTAGACTGGGTTTGGAACGAGTTTAGACTGGGTTTGGAACGGGTTTAGACCGGGTTTAGAACGGGTTTAGACTGGGTTTAGACTGGGTTTAGAACGGGTTTAGACTGGATTTAGACTGGATTTAGACTGGATTTAGAACGGGTTTGGAACGGGTTTAGACTGGGTTTAGACTGGGTTTAGACTGGGTTTAGACTGGGTTTAGACTGGGTTTAGAACGGGTTTAGAACGGGTTTAGAACGGGTTTGGAACGGGTTTAGACTGGGTTTGGAACGGGTTTAGACTGGGTTTAGACCGAGTTTAGACTGGGTTTAGACCGGGTTTAAACAGAGTTTAGATTGGGTTTGGAACGAGTTTAGACTGGGTTTGGAACGGGTTTAGACTGGGTTTAGATTGGGTTTGGAACGGGTTTAGAACGAGTTTGGAACGGGTTTAGAACGGGTTTGGAACGGGTTTAGAACGGGTTTGGAACGGGTTTGGAACGGGTTTGGAACGGGTTTGGAACGGGTTTGGAACGGGTTTAGACTGGGTTTAGATTGGGTTTGGAACAGGTTTAGACTGGGTTTAGATTGGGTTTGGAACGGGTTTAGATTGGGTTTGGAACGGGTTTAGATTGGGTTTGGAACGGGTTTAGAACGGGTTTAGAACGGGTTTAGAACGGGTTTGGAACGGGTTTGGAACGGGTTTGGAACGGGTTTGGAACGGGTTTAGACTGGGTTTAGATTGGGTTTGGAACTGGTTTAGACTGGTTTAGATTGGGTTTAGAACTGGTTTGGAACAGGTTTAGATTGGGTTTGGAACGGGTTTAGACCGGGTTTGGAACGGGTTTAGACAGAGTTTAGACCGGGTTTGGAACGGGTTTAGACCAGGTTTGGAACGGGTTTAGACTGGGTTTGGAACGGGTTTAGACTATTCCAAACACTTTTTTATCTTTTTGTTTGGTCTTTTTGCAGTTTTTTTAGTATCTTTGTGTTTCTTTACAATTATTTTGTCTCTTTTTGTGCCTCTTTGCAGTCGTTTAGAACCTCTTTGTGTCTTTTTTGCAGTTCTTTTTGTATCTTTGTGCGTCTCCTGACTGTTTTATGTCGCATGTCTTTGGAGCCTCTGTATTTGTTATCTCGTGTCTTTTGGGGTTTTTTTTCCCCCCAAACTGGTCCCAGTGGTGGGGGCGGGGGGGGCTTTGGAGACCATCCATCATCTTCCACTTATCCGAGTTCGAGTTGCAGAAGCAACAGGAGGGAATATTGTGACCACCATATTTTAAAAATCAAAAGCCAGTGTGGTGTTTATTCCACTTCACTCAAGAGAGAACCATAAAAAAACTGAGCTGCAGCCTGGATATGAAGTCGAAGAAGCAGAGGAAGAACAAAGCTGCAGAGTTACATTTATAAGCTCCGTCCAGTGGACCCGTTCGGTGATCCGTCCACAGGCAGGAAGTGGGTGCTTGGGATATTTTCAGTGATTTTTCCTGCAGCTGCTTTCAGTTGAAGCTCAATAAAACACCAGAAATATACCCAACAGGAGCCCCGTGTAAACAAACAAAAGCTCTGCTTACATTTACCTTTACCGACTAAAACAAGCACCAATAAGCACATTTTTCTCCTCTTTAACCAATTTATATGCATTTTAAATCGAGTACAGTTTACACCACAAGATGCAACATGGGCTTGAACTCATGTTGGCTTAAATATGTCTGAAATATGCCAGAAGACGAGCTTCACATTGTGTCCATTCGGCTGTAACGGGAGCAGCCGAGGCTGCAGAAACTCGGCTGAGGTGGACGGCCCACTTCCTGCTACACGTGTTGTCCATCGACACGCATGTAAATAAACACACGCTCTGAACTTTGGCTTCCCTGACCTGCGGCCCCTCCTCCCGCTCTGAAACAGGAAGTGGGGGTTGAACAAGGAGGAGAAGAAGATGGATACCATCGAGTGGGGTTTGATTTCCCTAAAACCCGATTTTGAGTTGACACGCAGTGAAAAAAAGCAGCTGTATTTCTGGAGCTGTTGAGGGAGAATGAGATAATGAAAATGATTTAATTTATTATTTAATCAGTGCAAGTTGTGACCTACATTTTGAATAATTTAAATGTATTATTATTATTATTATTTATATATGTGTTTATTTACTTATTTATCTTTATTATTTTCATTATTTCATATTCATTGCACAGTAATTTGCTGACTAATTACTGTGGTTTAATGCATCTTTTTTAATCATTTAATTATTATTTTCTTTACTGCCATATGTTTCAGATGTTTAAATTGGTGGATGTTGTTATATTAACATGAAAAACCAATAAATATATGTTTAAAAAAATAAATAAATACATCAACAATATTTCTGGAACTGTTGAGGGAGGGACAATGAGATAATGAAAATGATTTAATTTGTTGTTGGAAGTGCAAGCTGTAACCTACATTTTGAATACTTTTTAAAATTTATTAGTATTATTATGTTTAAAAATAAAAACAGGAACCTAAAACCGAGGTCTCAAATGTCAGGTTTTTAAATTTGAGGAGCTAAACTGTCCCACCTGAAACTTAATCTGTTCTTCTTCAGCTTCACTTTCTTACAGTCTGACTTAAAAACAGGTTTTATTCATCTCTGCGAGCGACAGCCGTAAAAACTGTGTAAGAGCAAGCTTCATCTGTTTATCAGCGTATTTAATGAGCACCTCAGGAGACCTGTCTTTACCCAGCAGGTTCGACATATCCAGGGTATCTTTATCTTAACTAACTCCAACAAACACACTGTTTATTCTCACAAGCCTCATTAAATAAATCCTAAATCAGAGTCTCTGAACACCAGAAGACATAAAGGATAGTGTTACAAATAGGGCTGGGCGAGTTAACTCGTTATTATCGCGTTAACTCGTTAATTACTTAACACCGATAAATATTTTATCGCGCATTAACGCAGATTTTTTTTATTTTATTTATTTATTTTAATTTTATTTATTTATTCTTTTTAATTAAATTTTTGGGGGCCTTTGTGCCTTTAATGGATAGGAAAGTTCAGAGAGACAGGAAGCAGGGGGCAGAGAGAAGGGGAACAACATGCAGCACAGGGCCGTCCGATGCGGGACTCTAACCGGGGCCAGCTGCAGAATCAGAATCAGAAAAGGTTTTATTGCCAAGTCATTTTTACATCACGAGGAATTTGGCCTGGTCTGTTTGGTGCCATAAAAACAAAAAATATAATAATAATAAAATAAAGTAAAAAATGTAAAAATATATGTATATGTATAGTCTTTGTAAGACTATAGCCTCTGTACATGGGGCGCATGCTCAACCCACTACGCCACGGACCCCCCCTGTTTTATTATTCATTTTATTATTGTAAAAGTTTGTTGCTCACAGGCTTTTATTTTGTAAAAGTCTGGTGCTCACAGGCTTTTATTTTGTAAAAGTCTGCTGCTGTCTGCTGTGGAACAGGAAAAGAAAGTAATCGGCGGATCCACCAAACATGGAGAAGGGTACGGAACTTTTACTCGGCCATTTTCATTTTAAAGTTCTTCCAGACGGCGGAGTCGACAGAACCAAAGTCATCTGTAAACACTGCCAAGTTGAATTGTCTTCTCAGCGTAGTAGTTCCAGTCTAAAATATCACTTAAAGGCAAAACACACAACTGATAGCAGCAAGTCATTCAAGGAAACAGACAGTGGAGCGAGGCTTCTACATAAAAACTACAGAAAGATGCTGATGTTAAAAGTGTGTTTGCACAACAAATGTTATGGCACTTTCATTCATATGGCAGCACATTTAAAATAAAGCTAAATGCTAAAGGCTATACACTACTTTTGGATTCATTTTTGGACTTTGCGTACAAATGCGATTAATCGTGATTAATCAGGGAAATCATGTGATTAATTAGATTAAAAGTTTGAATCGTTGCCCAGCCCTAATTACAAATAAACAACAGTAAAAACATTGCAAAGTCTTCCTCTGCTGATGTTTCTACGCTC
Source organism: Odontesthes bonariensis (assembly GCF_027942865.1). NCBI lineage: Eukaryota > Metazoa > Chordata > Actinopteri > Atheriniformes > Atherinopsidae > Odontesthes > Odontesthes bonariensis. The sequence continues at coordinate 34,903,297 of NC_134517.1, read as the reverse complement.
AGGGTTGTGTGAAAAATACTTCTGAGGAATCTGGCTTCAGAGTTTTTATATGGTTAATGGATTTTTCAGAGACAAACTGAAAGGACGTGTGTGTCCTCACCAGAATATTGATGTCTTCAGACTTGTATATGAGCATTCGGATCTCCTCAGGCTCTGCACTGAAGATCGCCTGGACGAGAGGAGGCTGGTGGGGGGGAAACAAGACGGTCACATGATGTGAAACAAGAACATGTAATCAATTCAAACAGCTTTTTCAAAGTGAAGCGACATGATGAGGGAACATGAGAACGTTTCCTGAACGCTCCCACGGCCTGAAGGGCTGCCTGTGTGAACACAACTTCAGACGGTGGGCAAAAAATGCTGGACTTTTTAAAACTCCTGTCACTTCTTCCATCTGCTGCCACACAGACAAACTCCTGTGGAAACATTCTTTGTAGATACGGATCAGTAGAATAAAATGCTTGTGCAATGAAAAGGCCTCAGTGAAGGGCGATGTGTGGAGGTCACGTCTCAGAAGCCCTTATTTTTCTTTCTAGTATCACAGACACGAGGTAAATATAGGCCCCCAGCACACGCAGCAAATACAGGGACAGAGACGGCAACATCCGAGTTAACCAAAGACCATGAAAAACAGAATGCTAGATGTACTGTTCATTCACTCGTTTAAAAAAAAAGGTGAGACTAGTGCTCAACAGTAATGTTGATATAAAACCCTGTCGAAGATTGTCTCAAAAACTCAAGACAAGAAATATACAGATGGCTAATTAGCTACCGCACGTTAACTGATGTTTTTAGAATTATTAGGTGTTTCTGAAGCTACATTTTCAATTATAAACTGTGGCTACTAAAATCTTGGTAGAAGATTTAGAATAATTTGGTTTTATATCACCTTTTTTAAGCCAATATTCCAACAAATCTTAATACTAATATAGCAGCTAACGTTACTTTGTTAAGGCTAACATAACGGCTAACATGTTATCTGAGCCAATGTAGTGCAGCTGCTAACATTACTTTGTTTGGGCAAATGTCACAAAGTGCTAACATTAATTGTTTGGGTGAACGTAGTAGTTAATATTACTTTGTTAAGGCTAACATAGACACTAACATTACCTTGTTTAGACAAACAAACCATGCTAACATTACTTTATTCAGGAAAACATAGAAAACATAATGTGAAGGCTAACATACCTTGTTTAGGCCAACATAACAGCTAACATTACCTTGTTTAGGCACAGCCATTATAACGAACAGCCTTGCCACTCTGTATTAAGCCCCATTGTACCGGCTTTTTGGCTGCAGTTCCACCAGAATTCCACTGGGAGCGTCGGTGGAGACCAGAATGAATGGGGCCCTATGGAGCTAGATGCTACAAATGGTCAGTTTCACCTAAGTCTCCTCAAGAGCGCTCGATTTGAATGTAGTTTCTGAGAGCTCAACATGGGTTTCAAGTAAAAAATCTACTGAACGAGTACATATATCGCTTTGATTTCTTACTGGTTGGCTTCTTGTTGTCCACAACGCGCTAGCATTGTGCTAATGACAGCTGGTCGACCCGCTATGTATGACGTCATATACACTTCAAATCCTTTTTTTAAGCAAATGAGTGGCTCTAAAAATCTAAATCTCAGCCATGGGTATTTTCTAAACACCCTTTTTCGAAAACAACATTCGAATTACTAGAGAAAAAATTATATCTTGAGATAAGGGCACGAAAGGGCGTATAGCTCCATAGGACTCCATTCATTCTGGTCTCCAAAATTGGGCGCCCCACGTGGAAAGAGGGTGGAACTGCACCCAAAATCGCCTCGTTGGAAACCGGAAATGCACCGTGAGTGGCGTATCTGTCCTATTATAGAATCTGTGGTTTAGGCTAACACAGACGCTAAACATTACCCTGATGAGGTTAATATATCACCCAACATTATCTTCTTTGGGCTAAAGGTAGCTAAGCCGCTGACATTACCTTGTTTTGGATAACGTAGCAAAGCTGCTAACATTACCCTGATAAGCATATTACACCTGCTAACAGTATATTGTTTGGGCTAACATAGCAAAGTTGCTAACATTATCCTATTAACATTAATGTACCTGCTAACACTACCTTCTTTTGGGTAAGATATCTGCTTACATTACATTGTTTGGGCTAATTTAGCTAAGGCTAACATATTTTCTTATTCTTAAAATACTTATGTACAGCAATTTTAAAAATTGTATTTTATTAGAACCGATACAAACTAACAGTAACCATCTTATAAAAATTGCTGATATGGTTACAACTGTAACAAAAGTTGAATCTGCTGCCTTCAGACCCTACGTCCATTGGAATGGACATGACATATTTCTGTCTCTAAACCAATAAATACTCTGTAATTTAATGATGCCAGCAGTGCATGTTACTGACTGGATCCTGATTATCCAATCACAATCATTTCATGACATTGAGCAAGCTCTGAGAGAGTTACAGACATCAGACAAGACGAGCATGGCTGAGCGACTGCAGAGAGGGAAGAGTAAGTGTCCATTTTCAATCAAAAATATCTATTTATGTTCATGCTGGCCAAATAAATTTGCTCTCAGTATAATTGTAACAGTTACAAGTGATAATATTTGAAGTTATTTTGAATATATATCATATCATTAATTCATGGGATTTTTTCAAAGTCTGATGTCCGTTGCAATGGACATCAGGAGTTTAGCTAACACTAAAATGTTAAGTGTAAGAATATAAAGAAACAACATACTTGTAAGTTTTTAATTTTCATACAGTTTACTATGGGAAAAACAGATTTTTCAGGTAATCTTATCTGCAGTCACACATCTATTGTGATCATGTGCTTGTTCAGATTGCTTTATTTCTGTCTCTTCTTGCAGGCTCCAGGTTTTACTGGTGATGACCTCACTGCTGTTCCCTGCTCACTCTGTGATACACCGTCAAGTTCATGTGCATGTTAAAAACTGTACACAGACTCAAAACCATGCAAACATCCAGTTCCAGATGTTTAGGTCATACCTGATTGGTTACTATGTGGAAAAACTCAGCATTATTTTCCTTATGTTTTTCATGACATTTTACGCCCATTTTGTCGTGGCGTCCATCGGATTTGACATGAAAAAATACTATTAAAAACATGAGATATCAAAAATGTGTTTTTTGCACTTTGTTTTTATGTTGGAGAGGAGTCAGAATCAGTTTGAAAAATTTTTTTTGCTCAGCCAAAAAAATGCAGGTCTGAAGGGGATATATAATTCAAGACTGTATACTGTAGATGTTACTGATGACTCACATCTAACACTTTACTTCCTGTGTGTTTCTGCTTCACTTCCTGTTGCACAGTCTCTCCTTCTCAGAAACCTGAGAGAGGAACCAACCACAGAGCAACGTTTCACTTCTGCTTTGGAAACTCAGAAATACTTCCTCATGTGACCTGTTTGGTCCCCTTGAATGTGAACGTGTACATTTATCAAAAAGTATTCTATACATTCAACACTTAGTAAGAAGCTACTTTAACAACAGTTACAACTGAATTTGGAGTTTGTAAACTGTCTAAACTTCCATCTTCAGGCGTCTTTACGGATGATCTATGAGGTTATTCTTAGTTCAAACCATTCCAGGACCTCCATATTTGTTCCAAAAATATAAAAAAAAACAGTTTTTTTCTGTTTGCATCATTGTGAAAGTGGTTCAAAGGTGAACCATCGTGCATCGGTTTTCCTCAAGGTCCTCTCTGTATATGACTGCAAAGCTCTTTTCTTTAATTCCCTCCAGTCTCTTTGGTACACAACATGATGCTGCCACCACCGTGCTTCACTGCAGTGATAGCATTAGCCAGTAGCGACGCATCATCTGATCTGAGAATCTATTATTTCCTGCTTTTAAAGTATCCTAAATGTCATCTGACAAACTCCAGAGAGGCTTCAACCCTTTTATACTCAGTTTCAAACCCATAAAATCCCGAAAAAGGTGCAAAGCTGTGTTCGACCTTTGAAGAGCGACTACTGGGTTCTGCATCACCTATTTGCAGAGGTGGGTAGTAACGAGTTACATTTACTTGAGTGAGTTTTTGAAAACATTATACTTCTAGGAGTAGTTTTAAATCTCTATACTTTTTACTTTTCCTTGAGTAGATGTGTGCAGCAGAAACTGTCCTCTTACTCCGCTACATTAGGCTACAATGAGCTGGTTACTTTTCTTCTTACCTCTTTGGTATTCTACGCCTCATTATTTTTATCCCCCCGCGTACGCCTCATTTTAATGTTTTATTCTGACAGAGAGAGAGACTTCCGCCAAAGGCTCTACCACCTGACTGTGTTCCACCAATCAGACGCAGCCGTGCAGTCTGGTCACGTGACCGTACTCGATCTCAGCGGCGGGACGGGTTAGCTTTAGCATTAGCAGTCGTAGCAAACAAACAAAGAAACAGATGAAAAATGTCAGAACCAACGGTGGGAAATGAAGACGCAGACGAGGCCTCATACTGAAAGCATGTTTACCTTACAAAGAGTGAGAAACAGCAGCTACATTATGTGTCTTCTGTGTCAACCAAAACAAACGCACATTTCAGCAGAAACTCAACTTCTAACTTGAGGAAACATGTAGCGCTAAGTTTCCTAAACTCGTTTTTCCCCCCATGGATAGGTGAATGTTTCTTTTTTAGGTTACATATGGGTTACATATGTTTTAAACATTTCCTAAGTCTTTTTTATTTTTTATTGAAGTTCTTGAATTTACCTGGATTATTTTAATTTAAGCTATTTTGTAATTAATTAATTCATTTTAATTTATTTGATCAATTGGATGAACTCTAATCTGCCTAAAGATGATTATTTAGTATTTTTGTCTGTCTGATTGAATGCTTGTGTTAACAAATAAATCAGACGTTACTCAACAGTTACTCAGTACTTGAGTAGTTTTTTCACCGAGCACTTTTTTACTCTTACTCAAGTAATTATTTGGATGACTACTTTTTACTTTTACTGTAACAGTACTCTTACTTGAGTACAGTTTTTGGCTACTCTACCCACCTCTGCCTATTTGACTCTGGGAAGAGTCTTGGTAGCTCCAAATATCCTGGAAATGAGGCCACGGAGCTCCTGGAACACTCAAAGATCCAGAAATGGTTTTGCTTCCTCATCCCTGCAGCTTTATCACAGAAGTCTAAAGAGATTCCTTGAACTTTAAGTCTCGGTTTTTGCTCAGATTTGCACTGCTTTTCAGGATCTTATGTACACAGGTGAGCACGCTCTGATGTAGCAAATATGTTACCATCATGACGGATCACATCGGATCAGCTGTTTCTGTTTGCAGACATTACGAACACTCGCTGATATGAAAGAACAAAGACAACAGTTGAGAATTATCTTAATTTTTCTCTCATATATGGCCATGGCCACTTGTTTTGGTTGTGGCTTCTTCATCCAAGTTTTGCGTCTGGTTAGCAACAGCCACTCTGTTTATAACAGCCGTGTGGAGTAGATCCTATCGAGTTACACTTGTTTATTTACTCCAATCCAGGTGATTAAATCAAGCATGATCAGCGTTTTATCTGCTTCAAATCTGTTTGACAGTCGTCTGGAAATGACTAACTTACCACAAATGGACTTCAGTCATGTTAAAGACAAATCTTAAGAGTAATTAAGTGTAGATTAATGAGTAAAAAGATGCTAATTTGATTCGCTGCTAACTCACAGCCCCTGTGAAATGTCAAGTTTAATTTACATGAGATATAACTTGCTAAAAATTGTAAACTTTTGCATAGAGACATGTAAAATCAGAGATATATAGGTTGAAAAACGAGGGAGACTTTTTCAATCTGGGCTCATAAAATTGAAGGGGAACTGTGCCTTTAAACAAGCAGCCGACACTTGGCATGCACTCCTAAAAGCCTCAGCTGGCATCAGTCTCCATCTCAGTGCAGTCTGTGATCACATAGTCAGGACTTATGTACGCAGGGTGTGTGAACCGAAACAGGAAATAAGAAGTTGCATCGTGGTTAAAGCCTGTAATTTCTGTGACCATTTTAATAATTTAAAAACAGAAGAAAGAGAAAAAAAAGGACTTCAGCAAACATTCTCAACCAATAAAAGAAAAGCTGGGTAGACATGGGAACGGAGGCCTGAGAGGAAGTGACATCCTGACTTTGACTCTCATTCTGGTCTTCCTGGGATACCATCCCTGCAGGCTATCTCAAATATAAGAGGTCATTGTTGCAGCACACATGCTCACATGCATATCCCCCACAACACACACACACTTCTTATTAGGCTTAAGGCCGAAGCAATGTGACCCAGATCCCATTAGGAACCAAAACAACTGGAAAGTGTTCTTCAGCTCAGCCCAGCAGAACAAACTGGAAACAGATCCGTCGTCGTCTCATTCAGAAAGATAAAAAAACCTCTGTCACATTTCATAAAACGCCTTGTTTTGTTTGGTCCAAACACAAAAACTATCCCACTTAAATTCATGTAAACTATAAACAATAAATAAGGTCTTTAACTTTAGAGACTGAAGCCAGAGAATATCTAGAATTCTTGCTTATAAAGACACAAATAGTATTTGAAGTAAGTCACTAACAGAGAGATTAATGTTCAGATTTTACTCCAAATCACCTTCAAGTCTTAGCAAGAGTTTTTATTTCTCTGTTACAGTAAATTATGTAGATGGTGTCATCTGTTTTTAAGATTAGAATTATTTGGGCTGCTAACATTTCTTTAATTGGGCTAACATAGCTTCTAATATGACTTTATTTGGGTTACTGTTAAAGCTGCTAAAACTACACTATTTCAGTTATTTTGGTTCCTAACATCATTGGACAAACATAATTTTGTTAAAATGAACCCTGTCGCTTAAGTTATCACAGCTGGGCTAATGTAGCTGCTAACTTTACCTCATTTGGGATAGTGTGGCTGCTAACATTGCTTTAATTTGGCAAACATAGCTGCTAATATGGCCGTGTTTAGGCTAATGTAGCTGCTAAAATTACCTCATCTTGGCTAATGTAACTGCTAAAATGATCGTGATAGTGTGGCTGCTAACATTGTCTTGTTTGGGCTAATACATCTTATATTACATTAACTGGGCAAACATTATTTACATAGATTACGCTAGATTGTTCTACCTTGTTTGGGCTAATGTACCTGTTAACATTATTCATTGTTAGACTGCTAATACTGCTTTAATTTGGCACACATAGCTGCTAATATGACCGTGTTTAGGCTAATGTAGCTGCTGAAACTACATCATCTTGGCTAATGTAACTGCTAAAATTATCTAATTTGAGTCAACTTGGTTGCTAACGTCATATTGTTTGAGCTAATTTAGTAGCTAACATTACATTAGTTGGACAAACATCATTTTGTTAAAATTAACCCCTTAAGTTATCACAGCTGGGCTAAAGTAGCTGCTAACATTGTCTTGTGTGGGCTAATACATATTATATTACATTTACTGGGAAAACATTATTTATATAGATTACACTAGATTATTCTACCTTGTTTGGGCTAATGTACCTGTTAACATTATTCATTGTTGGACTGCTAACACTGCTTTAATTTGGCAAACGTAGCTCCTAATATGGCCCTGTTTAGGCTAATGTAGCTACTGAAACTACCTCATCTTGGCTAATGTCACTGCTAAAATGATCTAATTTGAGTTAACTTGGTTGCTAACGTTGCATCGTTTAAGCTAATTTAGTAGCTAACATTAAATTAGTTGGACAAACATAATTTTGTTTAAGTTATCACAGCTGGGCTCGAATAACTGCTAATATAACCACGCTAAGGTTAATCTAATAGCTAACTTTATATTGATTAAGCAAATTTAACTACTAAAATTAGCCTGTCATGTTGAAATGAGTCATGTTTATCATATTTGACATATTTCACACCAACTCTCCCCTTCAGCCTAAAAACTTCTCAAGTTCACAGCATTAGTGTTACTCTGTTTTTTATCTTCACCAGCAGTTATATGAGGTGTTAACATTACGAGTCCAAGAGGTTTACACATCAGGAACCAGAACCAAAGCCAGTTATCAAAGCCACACTCTCTAAGACCCAGTGATGCAGTCTTTATCTTCTTGGCCTCTTATCCTACACAAACGTCCTGCATCGGATTATCTGTTTTCATTCCAAAGACATGCTGCAAACACACACAGGCAAACCTGGAATACATGACGTTCATGTCCCGAATACACAAACACACCTCAGACATCCTGACCAGTGTCTCCATCCAGAATATGTGATCATACCCAGAGGTGGGCAGTAACGAGTTACATTTACTTGAGTTTTTGAAAGCATTATACTTCTAGGAGTAGTTTTAAATCTCTATACTTTTTCCTTTTCCTTGAGTAGATGTGTGCAGCAGAAGCTGTCCTCTTACTCCGCTACATTAGGCTACAATGAGCTGGTTACTTTTCTTCTTACCTCTTTGGTATTCTACGCCTCATTATTTTTATCCCCCCGCGTACGCCTCATTTTAATGTTTTATTCTGACAGAGAGAGAGACTTCCGCCAAAGGCTCTACCACCTGACTGTGTTCCACCAATCAGACGCAGCCGTGCAGTCTGGTCACGTGACCGTACTCGATCTCAGCGGCGGGACGGGTTAGCTTTAGCATTAGCAGTCGTAGTAAACAAAGAAAGAAACAGATGAAAAATGTCAGAACCAACGGTGGGAAATGAAGACGCAGACGAGGCCTCATACTGAAAGCATGTTTACCTTACAAAGAGTGAGAAACAGCAGCTACATTATGTGTCTTCTGTGGCAACCAAAACAAACGCACATTTCAGCAGAAACTCAACATCTAACTTGAGGAAACATGTAGCGCTAAGTTTCCTAAACTCGTTTTCCCCCATGGATAGGTGAATGTTTGTTTTTTAGGTTACATATGGGTTACATATGTTTTAAACATTTCCTAAGTCTCTTTTATTTTTTATTGAAGTTCTTGAATTTACCTGGATTATTTTAATTTAAGCTATTTTGTAATTAATTAATTCATTTTAATTCATTTTATCAATTGGATGAACTCTAATTCCCCTAAAGATGATTATTTAGTATTTTTGTCTGTCTGATTGAATGCTTGTGTTAACAAATAAATCAGACGTTACTCAACAGTTACTCAGTACTTGAGCAGTTTTTTCACCGAGCACTTTTTTACTCTTACTCAAGTAATTATTTGGATGACTACTTTTTACTTTTACTTGAGTCATATTATTCTAAAGTTACAGTACTTTTACTTGAGTACAGTTTTTGGCTGCTCTACCCACCTCTGTTCATAATTACATAAAAAGCCGTTTGTTTATTTGACAAAAGAAGTCAAATAGTTTGGCAGTGATTTATAAATAATAAGAAATGTCATATTTGAGTTTTAACATGTCTGAGCGCAGACAGGAAACACCGGAGGCATCAAGAACAAGACCGACTACATTTAATATAGAGACACAGATATGAGCAGCAGCACCAGTCAGAAGTCAACAACTTCCTGTAGTCGGTTTGAATTCTGTCTGCTGGAAACACGAGTTCTCTCCCCTGCAAAGCTCGTCGGTATTTGAAATGAAAAGACATGAGAAAAGTCAGCTGAACAAAAGCGCACGAGCAGCTCGTTCTTATTCACAAAGACAACCGAGAAACCGAAGCTGCGGCATCAGGGTTAAAGCTGCAGGTCTCAGGTTGAAAAGGTTCCTGCAGCAGAGGCATTCGGTTATCAGTCATCATCAGCGTGTTGTCTGAAAATAACAGGAAGTCCTACAGTTCTGGGTCACACACACACACACACACACACACAGAGAAATAAAAAACAGCTCTTCCTTCCTTGAAGACAGATCTGATAGGAGCGTCAGATGAGGGGTTTCTACAGTTGAGACATGACTGAACAGACCAGAGAGGAAGGTGCTTCCCAAAGAGAAGCGCAGGGACCTGCAGGGCGGCCCAGTGATGTATGAAGCACCACAAACAGCACGGAGATCATCTATTCTGCTCTGGTTTCAGCTTCCGAATGAATGCTCATTACTCTGTACCAACAGCCCAGCCAAAATCATCCTTTTATAGGTTCATATACCTTCAGTTTCATGCAGGAACTCTGTGCTGCCGGACACGATATTTCTGTTTAATCTGCTTAATTTCTCATTTTACACGAGTTTTGTTTTTTAATCAGTTAAATCATTTGTTTGCGTCTCTATGGAAGTTTTTCTGTGCCATCAGAGTTTGAATACGAATTTCTACAGCATCAAAATCAGACTTTGAATTTGAAAAACCAACAGTGTAAAAATAAAAATCAATTTCTAAAAACAAAATTCAGTGTAAAAAAATTCAACTTAAAAAAATTCTGTGGAAAAAAAAATTCAACTTCAAAAAATTCTTGGAAAAAAATTCAACTTCAAAACAATTCAAACTTCCATATGTCTCTTTTTCTTAATGCTATAAAAAGGTTAAAGCACCCAAATGTCCCTCCTGTTCTGACAGGAAGACGCACACATGCTGACATCCTGTCAGACTGGATTCAATAAATTTAGACCGAACGCATTTCCTGGATTTAAATTTGACTCGGTTTTTGTTTCCTTGTGTGTCTCTTTGTAATCATTTCGTCCGTTTGTTGCCGTTTTGAGGCTCTGCCGAGCATCGTTTGAGTCTCTTTGCAGTTATTACACATCTGTTTTTACATGTTATGCCTCTCTTTGCAGCCGTTTCTGTCAGAACTCGTTGATTTCAACGAGTAAAAGAAGACAGAGGCTCATAAGTTCGATCCATATTTGATGGTTCAGCAGCTCTTTTTGAGATTTTGACTGTGTAAATGTAAATTTATTTTATTTATACAGCCCTTTACAGACAATCCTTACGATGTACCAAAGTGCTTTACAGCAGGTAATAAATAAAGAGAAGAAGTAAAAACACATTTTTACACACTTTTTGTGTGCAATAAGTTGTCAATGAAGTCGTTCCAATTCCTGTTTCTCTGAATATTTACATGACTTATCGAGGGTTTACTATCATAGAAGTGGGCAAACTCTGCAGATGAGCATCATGTGATACGATCAAAAGCTCCAGAGCAGAAGCTTAGGGAACCTTGTGATGAGACAGTTGGTCGAGGATGTCTCCTTGGGATGAAAACGTTATCGCTGCAGGATCTTTGCACCAATGACACATAATAAATCTGCATTTTCTACATTTTTAACTGATGACTCTGATGGCTGAAAAGTCTTTTACTCTGATAAACGTCGCTGCATCTTCTCTGATTAACTGCAAATCGGGATTCATAACCTTTTTCATCCAGTTCCTGCTCTCAGCTTCACTCACAGAAATGAATTGGCGGACTTTCGATGAGTCGATTGAATCCCTGGAACATCTTCGCAGAGGTGGTGGATATTAAGAGCCCCAAAACCACATTTTTATTTATTTATTTATTTGTTTAAAGTTAAATTCACTTCAGAAAAACTAAAAAATCTTTAGTTTGCATGAAATTTGACAGTGAAAAGCAGAAAATTTGAATATTAAACATTAAATTAAATGCAAGCTGGAATAATTAGCTGATTGGATATGGGGTGAATCTAAATTGTTTTTTTTATAGCAGATTAAAGTCACTTTTAAACAAAAAAAGAGTCATTTTTTATAGGTTCAAACAAAGCAAACAATTCAAAAGCAAAAAATGAGTCTTTTTTTGTTTATGACACATGATAAATCTGCATTTTCTACATTTTTAACTTATGACTGATGGGTGAAGCGTCTTTTACTTTGATAAACGTCGCTGCATCTTCCCTGATTAACTGCAAATAATCCAAAATGGTGCTTTTGAATTGTTTGCTTTTTTTGAACCTATAAAAAAAAAAAGTCTTTTTTTGTTTAAAAGTGACTTTAATCTGCTATAAAAACAACTTAGATTCACCCCATATCCAATCAGCTAATTTATTCCATCTTGCATTTAATTTAATGTTTAATATTTACATTTTTTAATGTTTAATATTACAAATTTCATGTAAACTAAAGATTTTTGAGTTTTTCTAAAGTGAATTTAACTTTAAACAAATAAATAATTAAATAAAAATGTGGTTTTGGGGCTCTTAATATCCATCACCTCTGCGAAGATGTGAGAAAAACTCATCGAAGGAACAGTCTGCCAATTCATTTCTGTTCGTGAAGCTGAGAGCAGGAACTGGATGAAAAGGTTATGAATCCCGATGATTTGCAGAAAATAAACACAAATACTGCACTGACTGCAGGAGGTAGCTCGTTCAAAATTAAATGTATTCATCATGACACAAAAATCACAAAATATAGTCCCTTCACTTGTAAACTGGGATGGTGAACCCTGTTATTTCCTAAATTAAAACAGTAAAAAGTGTGCGTTTACATGCGTACTTTTACAATAAATTTGGGAAAAACACAGACATAAAGGTGACTAACCCAGCAAAGATAGACCATAATGCATCGTGCTGAAGGAAGATTTTTAAAGATCAACCAGATCTACAGCGTACAACCCAAAGCGTTCTTTTATCATGATGATAAATCCACCATTTAATCATACTACATACAACAATTATCCGGACACAGCTCCCATCTACATCACTTTCCGTAGCTAGGTTAGTTAGCTTTTAGCCAGACGTTTATTTTTATTAAACAAAAAAAACTAAGAAATTAAAAACTGGATGAGATTATTTATAGATTCACAAAAATAAAAACAAACACCTCCAATGAGTTTTGTCGTTGCCATGGTGAGCAGCTCTAAAATTATCACGTTGCAACAGAGAACAAGAAAATTTCCCTCCACGTCCTTCAAAATCTTACTGGAGTTGAACAGCTTATGTCAACAAAACGCCAAATAAATTAAATATGTATGAAATATGTAATTAAATTTCATATAAATGTGTTAAAAGACACAACAAAAAAAATCACACAGAATCCAAAGAAATCACAGCTCTATTCTGCTAAGCTAGGCTAGTTAGCTTGCTAGTTAGCTTTGGAGAGAGTAAGTTTTCTTATTACCATTATAAATCATTTTTTCACTTTCAAATTTTACATTAAACAATAAATTAAGAAAATATATATATGAAAGACACATTACGAAACTTCATAAAAGAAAAAAAGTGTATTAACTGCGTTAAGTCATGGCTAACCAAGCTAGCGTCACTATTCCTTTTTTAGTAGCTATTCTTCAATATTATCATTTTTGTCTGAAAATACTTTTTTTATGATCGTTTTTATTTCTTTAAGGTAAGGTGAGCATAAAGTCTTTTTTTATTATAAATTCCTGAATTCTGTGTTCAATGTATTTTAACTGTAGGGTCACTTTGCTCTCAAACAGACGCAGTTTTTACACAATAAGAAGACATAATTTCTGATTAAAATTAAAACGCTTCAGTAAAGTACTGTGTGAGTATTTGGAGGTTCATTTGGTGACTTCCCTTTAGTAACTGGTTTACTTCTTGCGGAAGGAAAATGAGCGGGAAGTCAGAGCTGTTCTGTCCTGCTTTTAAAGGACGAAAATCTGAACAGTCGTCCAATTTCATTCATATTTATGCGGGTGTTCTGTGCACAGTTTGTTAAAATAAAAATAAAAAAGGTGTTTTTATTAATATATATATAAATATATATATATATATTCGGCTTGTACATCAGACTGAATGGCCAGGGGGCGACACAAAGCCAAACAAGGACATTAAAAGCCATCTGAGGCAGACAGAGCAGCAGAGATGCTGCGGCTCTGATGCTAAGCTAACAGCTGCTAGCGGCTGAGTCTCACCTGGTCGGCCAGCTTGAGGACAGCCATCTCTGGGTCAACTGCGGCTGCACATCCACTCCGCTCCGACGCCGCCTTTCTCCGCTCCTCCCGCGGGACCGGAGGCAGGCTGGACGGGAAAGCTTTGAGGCTCCCTAACAGGCTCCCAGACGGATGGTGGTGATGATGAAGGCCGGGCCGAGCACCGCGGCCATCAACCCCGCTCCGCTGACGCTGTCTGCGGCGGCGCTGCTCAGCCGAGGCGGCCGCAAGGAGTCGCAGGGAGGCAGGAAAGGCTCGACCCTCCGGTGTAAACAAGCCACATTTACGGGCGCTGCCGCCGCTGGTTCTGCCGCTGCTGCTGCACCGAGGTCCCGGCCGGCTCTCGGAGCCCTACACCACCCACAGAAAGCTCCCTCCTGCCCGGTCTGCGGAGCCAGAAACCTCGCAGAGGCAGCCGGGGTGAAGTCAGCTGAACGGAGATCACACAGGAAGTCGATGCTTCTCTCCTCTTTCAGATGCAGAAGTGGAGGCGAAGCTTCCTCAGCATCAACAACAAGCCCCTCAAGCCTGCCACCCAGCGGCCACAGGCGGCCAACAGAGAGAGATCTGTGGGTGAGAAAGAGCCGAGGCTCCACAGTCCGCTGTCTGACCTTTGGTGCGGGGTCATGTGGGCCCCAAGGACCCGACCCGGGAGCTCAAAGGTTCCAAAAGCACAAACAAGAGGCGAAAACTACACAAAACACAGCAAGAAGCCGGAAAATAATAACACAAAAGACAACAAAAACACAGAAAAAAACATGAAATAGATACAACCAAAAGGAGAAAAACTATATACACAAAGAGCAGAAAAAACTGAAAGAAACATGAAATAGATGCACAACAAAAAGCAAAACAAAATACTAAAAAACAGAAAAAAACACATGCAAAGATAAAAAAAAAAAAACATGAAATAGATGCACAACAAAAAGGAGAAAAACAATAACACAAAGAGCAGAAAAAACAGAAAGAAACATGAAATAGATACACAACAAAAAGCAAAACAAAATACTAAAAAACATTTAAAGAAAACGAAATATCAATAACACTAAATAATTCAAAAACAGACACAACTAAACAGAAATCACTGCAAAGAAAACACAAAACAACCAACAATTAAACAACAGAAAATACCACAAAACATATTAAACCTTTAGCTAGTGATCGGCCGCTGACATGTAAACATCATATCCACACAAACAAACAAACAAACAAACATCTCTACTTTATGTGTATGGAAACTTGTATTGATCATTAAAAACAAACACCAGAATAACAGTAAAGGTTTTATGATAAATAAAACCTTTGTGTTCGTCAAAGTGCTTTTTAAATAAAGATTGATTGAAAATGTCGTCATACAGAATTTACAGGAAGTCAAAGGATTAAACGGATGTTATTGGTGATCATTCGGTTGCTGTTGGACATTGTGATATTTTACAGTTTTAACCAGCCTTACGGGGGCTTTCTGTCCCCGCAGCATCAGTTCTACATCACACAGCAGCTGTTATCAGGAACAGTTTTCATGTATTTTTCATAGTTTCTTTGTTTTCATGATGCATTCCAAAGGTTATAAAGGAAGGAAGCAGCATTTACTGTGCCGACTCTGGAGGAAAACAACCCAGAGACTTCATTTAAAGGCTCATTTATAAAACATTTGACTTGGAAAAACAGATCAAAAATATTAGATTTGTATTCCGCCTTCGTCTTCCTTTCTGGTTTTCGGTCGTTTCTCTCGATTTGTACAAAGAAATGTGGAGAAAGAAGCTGATATGGTCCAGGAACCATCCTATAAAGGATCCGCCTGGTTCTGATGGCTCAGATCCAGGAGGCGATACTCCCACTCAGGGTGTTGCAGAGGTCAAGAAGAGCCGCCAACACCTGAACTTTGTGAGGAAGTTGCAGGTTTTCAATGTGGAGAGGAAAAACGATGAAGTCTTTTATGGAATCGGTGTAAATATTTTCCATTATTTCCCGGTTTGGAAACATCAGAACCTCCCACAGACTTCTCTACCTGCAGCAGGTACTGTGAGGTCAGAGCGAGGACACCTGTGAGGGGTTTTTACTGTTTTAAAACCTCCGTTTCCCATGAAATAAGACTTTTAAATTTGTATATTTGTTGCATCCGTCTGTAGTTTGGATGTGAATCTGATCTTTGTTGTGTTTATTCATCTTTTGAAGAGCCCATCTGGGAAAATATGATATAAAAGACTAGTTTCATGTCTTTAATCGTCTAAGACTCGACAACCAATCAGTGCACAAAGGAGTCTGAGCTCCAAACCACTTTTATCTGCTTTACACAATGTTTTAATATGCAAATGAGGCAGAATCTGGTTAAAGGTGCACAGATTTCCATGAAAAAACACATTTATCTATTTGAACCAACAAGCTAAAGGTTAATATAACTGAAAAAGGAGTCAAACAGCCTTTATATTGTGGGGTAATCACTGGTTTATTGCTCTAAAACATAATTTGGGCTGTTTTGAGGGCAACAAAGTCCTTAAATCCAAGTTTGTTTGTTTGTTTTTTTTATATAAAAAGGTTAGACGTTTTCTCTTAAGGCAGTTTTATCTGTTTCTTCTCAATACATTTTGTTACATTAACCCTTTAACATCCTGCTCCAACTGGAAGTGAACCTACGAAAGTTGGTTTTGTTGTTAAGATAAAAGAAAGTGACCCGTTTGTATTAGTTTTAAAGATAAAAATGAGATGTTTTATTATGAAAAACCATAATAAACGAGAGTGTGCATCTCCAATGAAGCATAAATGAACAGATCAGCAGCCTGCAGGAGAATCTGGGTCAGCAATCGGGCTCCTTTCACTCCTAAATTTCACTCTTTAGTGACGTGAACGCGACTCGGAGGTTTACAGATGGAATAAAAGATTAGAAGAGAAATAATTTTAAAAAAAGCACTCAGACAGCAAGATGTTTTTATACACAAACCTTTAATTGGTTAAATAAAGCATGGATTGAAGAAGAACAGAGGAGGTGTGAAAATGAAGGAGGTGTGGAACTATCAATAATCAATACACACAAAATAATCCAGATATTTAAAAGGTGATGAAAGTTCTGCATTCCTAACGCGACGCTCGTCTGACCTGGAACGCTCCTTACAGCAAACACAAAGAGATCAAATAAAAAATACAGACTCTACAGGGTTCCTTTCCTTCACGCCGAACGGGACGACGCCGCTAAATAAAAAAACCGACCCGCATGCGGGGATAGAGACAGCCAGGGAGGGGGAGACGGCGGGCGCGTATTTACAGGACGTACTCCAGCTCGTAGCGGACGAACATGTTCTTGTCGTCGTTGTAGACGTGCGGGTAGTGGGCGATGAGGGCGTCCTGAGAGCCGATGTAGATGGAGTTGTAGATCTTCCAGTAGACGTCCCTCACCTTCCGGGCCGGGTGGAACAGACCCTGCAGAGAGAAGCGAGTTCAGGTAAATCCTCACTGCGGACCTCCAAAAATGAAAAATCCTTACTCAATATTCGTTTTCTGGAAGCTAAAAGATGTATAGCCTGTTCATGGAAAAGGGATAAACCTTGTACCACTTCACAATGGCTAACAGGGATGTCTTTTTACTTGGCTTTAGAAAGGATAAGCTACACCACAAAAAATAAGCTTGACAGGTTTTGGAAAATCTGGAAGGTTTTCTGTAATTTCCTTGAAAAACACTTCAAAGACATTGAAGTAGATGGCTGGAATGAAGAGCTGAATTAGTATACACATTTATATTATTATTTATTCATTTTATTTTTTTCTCCTTCCAGTTATTTATTAATTTCATTTTAATAATTTTTATTGCTATGCTTTTTTTTCTTCTTGTATGTACCTTCTTGTTCTATGTTGTTCACCGTTTTTAAATGAACAAAATGTGCAATAAACATGTTAAAAAAAAAAAAAAAAAAAAAAAACCCCACTGCGACCCCCCCCGTCTCGTGTCCCGAGCCCTCAAACCAACGGCGGCACTCACCTGTAGGCAGTACTGCAGCATGCGGCAGGGCCCCAGGGCCACCCGCAGGCCCTCCAGGGCGCCCATGACCGCCTGGATCACGTGAGGCGACGTCTCGAAGACGTTGGGCCAAACGTAGTTCAGCAGGTGGTTGAGGGAGTCCTCGCAGCCGAAACCGTAGACGCCCAGAGACATGTGCTGGACCACGGCGCTGGCCGTCTGTCTGTGGACCAGATCCCTGCGGGGGAGGGGGGGGAAGAAAGGTCAGAACCGGCTCTGATACGACCGCAATGAGCTTTAAATCAACAACAAACATCTGTAAATGACTCCAACATTCAGAGATTATGGAGTAAATTAAAGATGGAGTTCCTCAGGGTTCTGTGCTCAGACCGATTCTTTCCAACGTTATTAGAATAGAACAGAAAAATACTTTATCCCCCGATAAACCTTTTGTCGCGCAGTAACGCAGGTTTTATTTTTATTATTATTTTATTAATTAAATTTCTTTTTTTTTTTAAAACACATTTTTTTTCAGGCTTTTATTTTGTAAAAGTCTGTTGCTCACAGGCTTTTATTTTGTATAAGTCTGTTGCTCACAGGCTTTTATTTTGTATAAGTCTGTTGCTCACAGGCTTTTATTTTGTATAAGTCTGTTGCTCACAGGCTTTTATTTTGTATAAGTCTGTTGCTCACAGGCTTTTATTTTGTATAAGTCTGTTGCTCACAGGCTTTTATTTTGTATAAGTCTGTTGCTCACAGGCTTTTATTTTGTAAAAGTCTGTTGCTCACAGGCTTTTATTTTGTAAAAGTCTGTTGCTGTCTGCTGTGGAACCGGAAAAGAAAGTAATCAGCGGATCCACCAAACATGGAGAAGGGTACGGAACTTTTACTCGGCCACGAATAATGGAGTAATAAAATTAAAATAAACTAGCAAGTAACATCACCGCTACAGGTGTGAAGCTCACTGAGCTAACCGGCGCTACTTCCTGTTTTACTTGTTTCAACATAAAAGCACATATTTCAAAATAAATTATATGTTCAGTATAGCTCTTGTAATTAGCGTAAAATGCATATTTAGTATCCACATTGCCTATTTATTGTTACTGTTTTTGTTAGAGTACTTTTGTCATGACATGTTACGGCATGTTATGGCAGCTGCTGTACGGTGTCATGTCCTAAGAATTTCAGCGCCCAGTCCGATTCTGTTGTTCTGTGTATCTGACAATAAAAGGCCAGTCTAAAATATCACTTAAAGGCAAAACACACAACTGATAGCAGCAAGTCATTCAAGGAAACAGACAGTGGAGCGAGGCTTCTACATAAAAACTACAGAAAGATGCTGATGTTAAAAGTGTGTTTGCACAACAAATGTTATGGCACTTTCATTCATATGGCAGCACATTTAAAATAAAGCTAAATGCTAAAGGCTATACACTACTTTTGGATTCATTTTTGGATTCTGCGTACAAATGCGATTAATCGTGATTAATCTGGGAAATCATGTGATTAATTAGATTAAACATTTAAACTTAAAGCTTTTAGCCTGAAGACCGAACCCGGATCAGGAGGAAGGTTAAATACAGCTGGTGGCGGCTCACCTGTCCATGAGCGCGTCCTCCAGCAGCGGCGTGACGGCGTAGATGTAGTCTTTCCCCATCTCCCCGATGTACTCGAACAGGAAGGAGAGCGACTTGAGGACGCCGTTCTGCACGTTGAGCTCGGGCACTCTGTACTCGTTCATGAGCGCCGGCAGCACCGTGAAAGGCGAGCAGGTCTCGGCCACGATGGCGATGGCCACGGTGGTGCAGACTCGGTTCTGACGCTCCTGGACCTTCAGGTTGTTGAGCAGAGTGGCCAAGACGTCGTGGGGGCTGCGAGGAGAGCAGGAATGGTGAGATCAAGGTCACATTTACAGCCTGTACACCCGACTTTACAGGGAGGAGGGGGCGTTTACTCACCCGATGGCTTTGGCGATGTAACCGAACGTGTTGACGGTGGCTCTGCGGATCGCCTTCTTGTGAGCTTTGAGCAGCTCCAGAAGCTCAAAACAAATCCTCATCCACTCCCTGGCCGACACGTATTCAGCTCCCCTAAAAACACAAACCAGGTGCGTTCAGACTCCGACGACACATTATCCTGCACATTCATTCATTCTGGTGTCCCTCAAGGGTCAATTTTAGTGAGTGCTACTCTCAAACAAAAGCACCAATTGTATCGTAATATACGGGTGGAAAAATGTATATGGAATATTGATATATGGAATAAAAAAAAAAGTTAATTACAAATAATAATAAAAATAATAATGAAAAAGAAAGAAAACTGCTGTGTGAATAAAGTTTGATGGATTGAAGCGGAGGTTCCACCGACCTGTCGGCGATCCGGCCCACCAGGTCGATGCAGTTCTCCTGAACCTTCTCGTGTCTGTTCTTCAGGATCGGAGTCAAACGGGGAAGCAGGTCTTTGATCGGGGGAGTCATCTTGTGCATACCTGAAGAGAGAGCGGCCATTAATCGTTTTTTAATCACCCTGAAAAGGGGACGACAAACCGATCTTTAAGAAACCCCCGAAAAAAAACGAGCTTTAAGTCCCACAAAACTCATCTTATCTTGTTTCCATCACTACTTCTGGATGGTTGACGGGTTTTATTTCAAAGTGTTTTTTGGGGTCACATTTCATCTCCAACTGTTTTCAAGCTGCAGCCATAAATTGGCAGCTTTAAAGGGACAGTTCGCCTCTTTTGACATGAAGCTGTGTAACATCCCATATCAGCAACATCATTTCTGAACATCTTCTTACCCCCTGCTGCGTCCTGTGAGCAGAGTTCCAGCCTCGTTTTGGTGTTGATGAAGGTAGTCCGGCTAGTTGGCTGGGGTTTAAAAAATAAAGTGTTTTGCGTCTCAAAACAATATGCGTTCAACAGAGTAATACATTTGCATCACAAAATGGTTCTCCAGGAAAAAGTCAGACCTCACAATTGTAGACCCTGCAGACCGAGCAGCAAACACCGTAACAGGCGCGGCTGTCGGCAGCAGGCAGTGATACGAAGGGAGAGAAAATAGGGCCAAGAGAATAGCCGCTTTCGGACTGTAGGAACCTTTGGCAGTTCTAATAACCTTTTAATCCGCGGGGCCGTTTTCTCCCGTGTTCGGACATACAGGAACTCGGGGCTTTCTCCCTTAGTTCCTATAACTATTTAGCTCCTTCTCCGAGGTCGGGTCTTTTCATAGTTCTATAGAATGAATCTAACGGAGGTGTGTGGTGGTCGGTAGCTACGCCCCATGTAATTCTATCACGGCTGAAATGTCTCCTCATATGACACAGACACAACCGGCGGGTGTTTAATAAGTTAACTTACACTTTGTCTCCTTTGTCTGCAGCGCTCTGCTCTCCTTTCTTCCTTCATGAAATGAAAAAGTATCTCCTGACTCTCTCTGTGGGCTTTTCCAGCCTCGATATTAGACGCCTGATGTGATCGTCCATGATTAATATCACCATCATGCAGACCATAAACACGATGGCCTCTCCGCTCTCCATATTAGCTTCTTGGTGGTGTTTTTTCTACTCTCCTTACTTTTACCGTTTTGTTTTGTGTTTGAATGTAGCGCTACACGGCTAACGGCTAACACGTCACTGAAGCAGACGGCTGCGCGCGCCGCATCAGTCCCTATCAGGTCCCGACTCATGTGCGAATGCAGACTGAAACAGTTCCGCTGGGGAAGGATAGTTATCAGAACGAAATTCGAGGAGGGTAGTTCTGATAACTACTTTCTTAGAACGGTCTGTCCGAAAGCGGCTATTGTGAGGTCTGACTTTTTCCTGGAGAACCATTTTGTGATGCAAATGTATTACTCTGTTGAACGCATATTGTTCTGAGAAGCAAAACGCTTTATTTTTTAAACCCCAGCCAACTAGCCGGACTACCTTCATCAGCACCAAAACGAGGCTGGAACTCTGCTCACAGGACGCAGCAGGGGGTAAGAAGATGTTCAGAAATGATGTTGCTGATATGGGATGTCATACAGCTTCATGTCAAAAGAGGCGAACTGTCCCTTTAAATGAACTAAAATGTTTTTGCGGCTTCAGCGTCTGAAACACGACGCCACCTCCCGGACGTACCGATGACGTTGACGATGGCCTTCAGCGCTCCCAGGATGCTGCCCAGCACCTCGGGGTACTCCTCTCCCAGGTACTCGTACAGCACCACCCCCAGATGCCCCATCAGCTTCTCCTGCAGCGACAAACGGCAGAAACCAGCGTCAGCTCAGAGTCTCGGTCACACGATGGTCACCTGTGACGGCCAGCGTTTTTACCTCCTGACAGGTCTTCATCACCACGGCCGTGCGGGAGATCAGATCCGCGGCCTGCTGACGCACTTTGGCCGACTTGTTGTTGAGACGCCACAGCACCGTACCGCAGATCTGAGGCAGGTACGGCTTCACGCGCTTCCCGAGGGCGTTCACGACCGTGCCGAAGCCGTTCAGCATCACAGAGTCCTGCGGACGCAGAGGGGGGAGAAATTAGGCCAAAGGAAAGGAAAACACCCGGACACGAATCCCTGGGCAGCGGCTCTTTGTCCCACCTCGGTGGTCTGCTCCTGGAAGGCGTACAGGATGCCGTCGATCAGCTGCTCCTCCAGCTTGTGGTCGATGTCGGCCGCTCCCAGGTTCCCCATTATCTTCTCGATGGTCTCCATCACCATCTTCCTGTACTGCTCCGCCTCGTCTTTCAGGTCGTCTACGATGCGGGAAATGATCTCCGCTGCTCCCACTTTGTTGGCCAGCTCCACCGTGGTGTCCACCAGCTGGGAACAGAAAAAGAAATGTGTCAGTGCGCCCCCTGCTGGTCGTCTCAACCCTCTAGTTTTAAATGTGCTTTATAAATAAAGTTGGATTGGATGTTCGATACCACCATCAGGAGACTAAAGGTATTATGTGTAAGTCCGGGAGTTCTGAGAAAGTCTCCTAATATATTTATCTTTTTTGGTTTGCACGATGCAGCTCGTCTCTTTTCTTTGGTCGTAAATGCTCCATTTAGGATGATAGTTGAGTTTATAAGAGACCGTTGAACTAACCGGAGTTAAAGGATAAGACCGTTTTTTTGACATTGGGCCCTTGATTTCACATTATAACATGATGTTCTACTCACCCCTGCTTGTTGTTGAACATTTGGAGCTGTTCCAAAGATATTCGCGAGGCGTCTGGCTGCTCTCTTGAGATATTCGGCCATGAAACGGTTTCCTATGGGCAAGTTTATACAGGCACAAACTATGCTGTTTATAATTTATTAATTACTCTACACTAGCACTGATAACGTGGAGGTGCGTCGCTTCTTAAAAAAATCCGGGTTACTAATTTTGAATTTTAGCCGAATGAATAAATAGGCAGCAGGTCTGTGGGCTGTCTGTGGAAGTAGCATGAGGAGGACGTCAGTAACACCCACTTTACGACAAAAAAAAAAAAAAAAAAAAAAAAAATCAAAATTACAATAACCCGGATTTTTTTAAGTAAGCGACGCACCTCCACGTTATCAGTGCTAGTGTAGAGTAATTAATAAATTATAAACAGCATAGTTTGTGCCTGTATACGCTTGCCCATAGGAAACCGTTTCATGGCCGAATATCTCAAGAGAGCAGCCAGACGCCTCTCGAATATCTTTGGAACAGCTCCAAATGTTCAACAACAAGCAGGGGTGAGTAGAACATCATGTTATAATGTGAAATCAAGGGCCCAATGTCAAAAAACCGGTCTTATCCTTTAACAGGCATCTCAGGACGAGGAGTCGGTCGTGTTTCATTGGCTGTGTTCGAAACCGCATACTTCTCCCACTACTCCTACTAACTTTAACTTTTTTTAAGTTCCCGGATGCATACTAGATTCTCTGAAATGTTTGGTATGCATCATGAGGTTACTACTCACACTCAAACTACCCAAGATGCAACGTAACGTGGCGTCGCCGATCGTCATTTCCTGTCAAAACGGCAGTTTCAAGCTAGCTACAACGAGGGTAGGTTCACTTCCTGTTTTCAAAACAAAAGCACCAATTGTATGGTAATGGCTTTCCCTATGATAAAAGGCAACGGGTATTTTATTTTGTGAAAATAACCGGAAGTGCATTGCTCAATGTAGTATGCAGTATGTAGTATGTAGTATGCAGTATGCAAGTATGCAGTATGCAAGTATGGAAGCATGCAGTATGGAAGCATGCAGTATGGAAGCATGCAGTATGGAAGCATGCAGTATGGAAGTATGTAGTATGCGGTTTCGAACACAGCCAGTGTTAATGTTGTTTTGTACAGTAAAACACATGAAAATAATAATAAAGTATGAGTCACCAACATTAAAACTGACAAGAAACAAACTTTGAGTTTGAGTTCAGAGTTCAAACGTGCCTCATTAATAGATAATATTCACTGGAACATCTAAAACAACCAGGAAGGAAACTTGTCTGTCTGACCTGTCTGTAGTTGCGTCGGTCCAGAGCCATCCGGTGCTGCCAGAAGTGCTTGAAGAAGGGCGGCAGGATCTCGGTTTTGATGTAGTTTGCTTCCACGCCGTCGGTGCCACAGCACTGCTTCACCACCTGCGAGACGAAACAGAAAGAAGCGCCGGTGAGCGTTTCTTCGGGGCGCTCGGATCGGTTAGCGGATGTGACCAACGGGTGCAGGGTGAGAACAGAGGGCTACAGCCGGTCCCTCTGCTGGTTCTCGTGTTGGTGTTCCTCTGGCGGACTACTAGCCCTGCTGCGACCACGAGGAGGTCGAACAGGCGAGAATGAGCCGCGGGGAGCTGACAGGAGGGCGGTTCTTACCTTCAGCACGATCTTCTTCATCTCCTCGTCCGGAGACTGGAACTCCCTGATGAGGATCAGCATCACCTCTCGGGTGTAGTAGTTAGCGTACTCTGCGTCCATCAGAGGGATCAGGTAACCGATGGCTTTCAGGAAAGCAGCCAGTCCCTGGTGACACACACAGGCTGGAGTTCAGACTCTGGATCTGAATGATCGAGGTTTTTAAACTGGACTCGGTCAGCGGGTCTCACCTTTCCTCTGTGCTGCCTGATGCCCTTCCACAGCGGCTTCAGGACCGAGTCGAAGGACTCGATGCCGTAGGGCGTCGCAGCTTCGGCGAGGGCAGCGATAGCCAGAGCGCTGATGGTCCTCACCTTCTGCTGCTCGTCCACCAGACCTGCAGCAGCACACAGTCACTTATTAAGATTCAACCGGGTCGGTGGTCGTTTTTAACCGATAAAACTTCAGATCTATATTAGGGCTGGGCGAGTTTACTCGTTATTATTGCAATTATTTAACGCCGATAAATTTTTTATCGCGCATTAACGCAGGTTTTTTTTTTTTGTGTGCCTTTAATGGAAAGTTTAGAGAGACAGGAAGCAGAGGGAGGGGGAACGACACGCAGCACAGGGCCGTCCGAGGCAAGACTTATTTATTTTTATTTTGTAAAAGTCTGTTGCTGTCTGCTGTGGAACCGGAAAAGAAAGTAATCGGCGGATCCACCAAACATGGAGAAGGGTACGGAACTTTTACTCGGCCATTTTCATGTTAAAGTTCTTCCAGACGGCGGAGTCGACAGAACCAAAGTCATCTGTAAACTCTGCCAAGTTGAATGGTCTTCTCAGCGTAGTAGTTCCAGTCTAAAATATCACTTAAAGGCAAAACACACAACTGATAGCAGCAAGTCATTCAAGGAAACAGACAGTGGAGCGAGGCTTCTACATAAAAACTACAGAAAGATGCTGATGTTAAAAGTGTGTTTGCACAACAAATGTTATGGCACTTTCATTCATATGGCAGCACATTTAAAATAAAGCTAAATGCTAAAAGCTATACGCTACTTTTGGATTCATTTTTGGATTCTGCGTACAAGTGCGATTAATCGTGATTAATCAGGGAAATCATGTGATTAATTAGATTAAACATTTTAATCGTTGCCCAGCCCTAATATTAATCATGTAGTTTAGGACTATAAATCAAACGTCTGGTTGTAAATAAGCTGACCGTGCTCGATGATCTCCACCAAGCTGCGCAGGTGAGGCAGGATGGCGCAGCCCATCAGGATGGCGATCTGCTGCACGATCTTGATGCCCGTGTGCCGAGCCTGCCACGACTTCTTGCTCTTGCACACGGCTTTGAGGAAGGGCAGCAGCGAGGGGATGCCGAGGGCCGAGGCCACCACGGCGAAGGCTCGGGCCGTCGTGTTTCTGACGTACTCGTCCATGTTGTCGATGTCGGGTCGCATCGTGGAGATCATGGTGGCCAGACCGGCAGCCTGAGACACAGAGACGGAGAGGCCGAACATGAGGCGACCCGTTTATGAGCGTAAATGAGAGTCACAGCTCAGATAAACAGCAGGTGAGCGGGTTAAAGAATGACAGTTTGTACCCAGCGGGTGCAGAATGAGAACAGACCAGGCGTGAGCGCCAGGTCTGCGTGCTCTCGTGCTGGTAACAATCTGGCGAACGACTAGCCCTGATCTGACCACCGACAGGTCGAACAGGCGAGAATAGTTCGCCAAAAACTCTCTTTTCACATCATAACTGGGACCAACAGGGACAGAAAGAGGCTCCACGCTACCTTTGCCAGGTTAGAGATGATCTCCCTGCCTTCCACTCGGGCGTAATAATCCTCATCGATGAGCAGCGGCTCGATCACCACCAGGATCTGCACACAAAGAGGACAGAGTTAGCTTATCAGAGATAAAAAAAACACAAAGAAAAGCGTTTAAGTGCCTGAAACAAAGAGCCCACCTTGTGCACGTATGGTCGGACCAGGTCGTCCAGTTTGTAGAGGATGCGGTCGATGACCTTGACCAGCAGATGGCGCTCCTGGTCCTCCAGGGTGGGCGACATGAGGAGCGGCAGGATCTGGTTGAAGAGGGGACCGGCTCCAAACTCACGAGCTTTATCCGTGATCTGACGCAGAGCGGCCTGAGGGACGAGAGGAGGGTTTAACGCTCGCACCCTGGAGCTAAAACAGCTTTAAAAAGGGATTCATAAAGCTTTTTAAGAGCCAACAGCCGTGATGGAGACACATCTATTAAAGCTCATTTTTAATCTGGTCTTATTTGTTCATTAGCCTTTTATTATCATGATTATTTGCTTTCACTCGTCTGGTGAATGAATGACTGAAAAGTAATTGGCTGACAGGACCAAAGCTGGTTTAACCAAAGCTTTGTGTACAATTAAAGTATTAAAACCTGAGCCGTTTTGTCAGCTTAAAACAAGCCTGGAGACAGAAATAAAACAAAGTGCAAATATAATTCTGTTTAAAAAAAAAAAAAAAAAAACAAGTACATGGAAGAGGAAGTATGTTAACGGAGGGCGATGAGGGATAAATATATGAATAGGGTTAATTGTTATATATTAATTTAATTAGTATATGGTATATATTTATTTATGGGGATAGTTATATATTAGATAGATATATATTCATACTTACATTTACAAGAATATGTGTGTAGTATATATTTATTTTTGTGATTATATATTTAGGAAGTGTATATATGGCATATATTTATATAGGTGTATTGTAGTTAGGATATTTACAAACTGAAGAGTAGTTAAAAAGGGTGGGAAACTAAAAAAGTATTGTACTTCTTCCAACAATGTGTGGTGTTTTGTTATGTATGAGCACTTTATGTGGTTGATTTTTTTTTTTAAATTTCTCTTTTGTATGTACAAATAGTTACATACATTTTCTCAATCAATAAAAAAACAAAACATGCGTCTTTAACTTTTTTTCTGCTCTAGTTTTAATTCATTTAAAGATACTGATCCTTTGAACTGTACGCAGCGACTAAAAACATGTTTTTAAACACGTATCGCTGTATATATTATACTGAAAACACGTTTTAAATGAGCTTCTATAAGGTTTCCTCTACATTTTTGGTTATTTTAAGTGTTGCCTCAGTGATAAAAGTGATTTAAATACAGTTGAGCTGGGCAATGTTACGGCTCGTGTTCGTCTTATTTTTAAGATAAACCTCCAACTAATTTTTTATCCGCCTCTGGTTTGTTTTTAAGCTTCAAGGCAGCTGTTGCACCTCTCAGGAGGCAGAGCCGTGATTCTCAGATGATCCGAGCCAACGTGGATCAAAACTGCGGCAGATAATTTTATACAAGGACAACAAGAGAGATGAAATAAAGTTTTGGGGGCGTGTTAGAAGAGGCTGAAGGCTTCAGAGCTGTGGAGGACCCTCGTGTCTGCTGCTCCCAGCGGGTTCGACGGTCCACACTGTGACCCCCGCCTAAAGGTTTATCTGAGCACACCAACCTTTCTCATGGGGGGAGTTCCATTTTTAATCTTCAGCAGCAGCTTCATGATCTTCCTCTCCTTCTGCTCCTCGGGGCTGAGCGTAGACTCATCCACCTCCACCTAAAATCACACAAACAGGAGAAGAAACGCTTATTTTCAGGGATTTGTGGACTTTGGGAGTTTTTTTTCCTTCACGTGCACAGATCTGATGCTCACCAGCAGCTTGTCAAAGTACTGGATGTCGTCGGGTTTGAGGAAGGGGAGGTTTCCTGAGGGCTGGTCGTTCATCTGCTTGGTGGTTCGGTCCTCCACCTGCATGTGGAAGCCCGTCATGCCTCCGATGGGCGTGGGCGTGGCGGACAGCTTGCGGGCCGGCGTTCGGATGGGCACGTATCCTGCTGGAGGGGGCAGCACCTGCAGGGAGGGACAACAGACCGTCAGCGCTGTCACGTTCCTATTCGCTCACAGCGCGGCTGATGGAGAACTCAAAGAGTCCGACCTTTTATAATATTTTTATTGATTCACAGCTGCAGTAAACAATACATCAAAAGAGTCGCATTTGAATTTTTCTGCATAACCCAACACCCATCCAAGAGACCCTTATTACTTTATATAAACAGGTTAGTGTACCCAGTCGGGCTGGATAACAGTGAGAAAAAACAAAGAACAAAACCAAAAACAAAGACATAAACATGGTTACCTTCAGTTAAAGGTGGGGTAGGGGTTCTTTTTCTGGAACATTTTTTTACATATTGCTTGAAATACTCTTCACACCCCCCATTGCAACCAATTAATTAAAAGTTTTGACACTAATATGAAAAGTTTTAGTGGCCTCTAGAACGTACAATCTAGGAAAAACACTATCCAATCATACTGAACGGACCGTTAACGATGATTGGATTCTGATGCCGTCTATCAAACTGCAATCTGCTCCTCCTTCCCCCTCCTCCCCCCTGTGCGCGTACCCTGCTCCGTGAACGAATTACGCGTCCAGAAGCTTGGCAGGAAGCTAAGCTAGAGCCAGCTTGGCTAGCACCTAGCATTATTAAACGCATAGTTAGCATAAACTAAATACTAAATACGGCAACGATCGATGCTTGCTGTCAGAACAGCGCTCGTGCACCTTCGTGCTCGTTCATGTACTCTAGAGGCGTGCCTTCGGGGGGAAAGTGAAAAAAAGGGTTGGGACTTTTTACCGGTGTATTTTAAGTGCAGCTTCGCTGGACTCAAAATCCAGGATCTCCTACCCTACCTTTAGGTGAATAAAGTAGGCAGAAAATAAAAAAAGAAATGTCCGACCTTGTATCCCTCAGGGAACATGGCGTCCAGCTCGTCATCTGTGAGCGGCCGGTTCCTCTCGTCGATCTCCCGCTCCCACCGCCACGCCTGCAGCTGCTCGGGGGTCATGCTCATCAGGTGTCCTGCCAAAGAGACGCCATGTTAACACAAGCGCCACCAAGGGAACAAAGATGGCGGCGAAAGGAGGGGCGCTCACCTGGCGTCGGGGTCGCCATGTTCATGGC
The DNA here is from genome assembly GCF_027942865.1 of Odontesthes bonariensis. NCBI lineage: Eukaryota > Metazoa > Chordata > Actinopteri > Atheriniformes > Atherinopsidae > Odontesthes > Odontesthes bonariensis. The sequence continues at coordinate 34,873,815 of NC_134517.1, read as the reverse complement.
TGGAGTTCCCAGCGGAGTTTTTCCCGGGGTCAGCAGCGGCGTGGAGGATCCCATCTGACTGGCGGGGGTCAAATCCCACCGAGACTTCCTCTTGCTGGCTCCTGGAGTCGGAGTCTCGCCCACAGACTCGTCTCCTCTGTCCGTTCGTGGCGTTTCAGCCCAGCCGCTGCCGTGTCCCGGCGTCTCCCTCTCCGTTTTTGGGGTCTCGTCCCAGCGGTTCTTGCGGACGCTTCCCGTGGCGCCTCCGTGGCCGGGCGTGGCGTGTCCGGGCGTGTCTCTGCCAGGGGTGGCAGCGCCCGCAGGGGTGTGGCTGGGAGTGGGGTCCCACATCCTGCTGCTGGGAGTGGCCCCCGGGGTGTCGCTGCCTTTGGGACGGCCAGGGGTCTCATCCCACCGGCTGTTGGAGGGCGTGTGTGCGGGGGTGTGTCCTGGAGTCTGAAAGGGAGCAGAAACACGAGTGAGAAACTGCAGAGCGAATGTTCAGCTGACCAGAGAGGAACAGAGAGGCTCCTACCTCAGCTGAGGAGTCAGCCTGGTCCCAGCTGGACATCTTTTTGGGCGTGGAATTGGATGGGGTTTGGTCGGCCGTCTGGTCCCAGCGACGCTTACGTTTTGCAACAGCTTGGGTGGCCGCGGACCCGTTGACAACTTTCAGGTCCCCTGATCTGGCTTTATCTGCCAGCTGCTGACGAATCTCCCTCTGCACGCACAAACAGACAAAACTCAATCATTCACTGCCTTATTATTTAGAAAAAAACAACACATTTATGTTTTGGAAAAGGAACAAAATCAAGGTTAAGTTCTGGTGACATCTCAACAGAAGTTTGGTGTTGGTTTAACAACTTGGTCCAGAAGAAACTGAGCCACAAAGAGGGATCAGTTCCAACTCTCTGAGTCTGAACTAAAACAGGGAAGCTTTTAAATTAAATTTCCACAAGTTGGCCTTAAATGATGACGGCCATTTTGAACTACTTAAAGCCTCTAGCATGGTTGCCGCGTCTGCTAGCGCGAGCGATGTTGATGACGTCATGATTTCGTACAATGATTTTCGGCTATATACGGTGTCGCGAGTCGATGCACCAGTAGTTGCAATCTTCTCCGTCACAGAGGTGTCGCTGCTACCTGAAGGTTAGCGCTACTCTACAACCACGAAAGTGGAGATATAAAACAACGAAGAGTAGAAACACTGTCATCAATGATGCTGCTGCAGTATTCGGATAAATTAAATTTTTTAATTCAGTCCATAGAGGTGAAGGTTTGAAGCCCCCGGCATCCCCACTGGGAGTTTCTGCCCTCTTCTTTGCCTTCACGTATCTGTCCCGTAGCTTCTTCCACACATTCTTACAGAACTCTCCCTCTTTCCCCAAAGTTCTGCCAATCTCTGTGCACCAGTTTTGGGAGTTTACGTGCTCCCTGTGCTGTTTCACTGCAGTTTCGTACAGCTGCTGTACAAACGCACCTCCTGACTGAGCCTGGTCTCACATCGGTCCATCCAGTTTGTCGTTCTCAGCACAGCCAAATGTTAAAATTGGCTTTGTTCTTAGACATTATGAATGAAATGGTCTCTGTACTTTTCCACGATGACAAAACAATTAGCCTGAGAAAGCAGGTGCAAGATTCACACACACATCGTTTGGCTGATCCAGAGAATATGACGAAGCATGTTGAACCTACTCATGTCCATTCATACTCGGTCGAGTGCGAGTCCAACCTATGAGGCTATAAATGCAAAAGATACTCAGAAATCGAGGCTCAGTCTGACGGATTTCATGTGGGAGCTCTGTTCCACTGAGCCCAGCGCTGATGTGCTTGACGTGCGACTACCAATAAACACTTTATTTAACTTGAGATTCCTCCGGGTTGTTCTTGAGCTTCCATTGAAAGAATCGAGCTAACACAAGTTACAAAAATCGACTGGTGCACGCTGTGCCGTCTTTTCACGGCAACCACCAGGCGTGAAACGTCATTCTGACGTCACAGGTCAGCTATAAATCTATAAATCCAGCTTAACGCGGCGTGGCGTCTCACCTCCTCTTTGGACAGGTTCTGCTCCAACATGACGTCCACGTACGACCTGACCTGCTGCTTGGGGTCCGGCGTTTTGCCCCCTGCGCGAGAGAGCACCAACAAGAACAAAAGGACACTCATCAGGACACAGAAACACCAGGCCGTTGCAAACACAGCAAGCACAAACACAGCCAGCTAAGCCTGGCTGGTCACCAACTTACTACTTACTTATGTTCCTGCTCTGTTTAACAGCTGAATAACTCAATAAAACTGAATTACAGACAAATTTACATTTGCTTTTCTTACATAAGCCGTAGCATTCTAGTTTAAAAACAAGCAGATACATAGAGAGAAGAGCTGAGGTTGTGGTGCTTTCTGTAAGTGGTTTAAGAAGTATAGCCATCACTGATGCAGGGCTCCTGGGCTGCGCTCCTCAGAATACGTACACTTTCAGTGCCAAGGGTCCATCTGCAGTCAGACTTCAACCGGCAGAAAAGAAGCCTAGAAAATTTCTCTTTACCATTAGTAACACTTTGGAAAAGGGTTTAAACTCACACACAACAGTATACCACCTGTGTTGCAAAGATTTATGGCACTCAAAGAACAAATGCATCTTCTTGGGGGCAAAACCACAAACCAGAAATAAAAATTTACTTGACTCTGTGGTGCATATTGGCCAATTGTTTACACATGTAGCAGATTAAATGAAGTCAAGAGTCTCAGGTTACATCTGAGAAGTAAATTACATTCAAATACATAAATAAAAGGCTGCTGAGACATAGAATTTGATACGCCAGAGCCACACGGGCTCCTAACGGTACCGTAAATCAGTTAACTGTACTCATTTAGATCTTGACTTCCTTTTCAGGACAAAAGTAAAGACATGTAGTCAAATACTTGAATGAATGAACTTGGTGGGTTCTGATAAAGCCAAATAAAAAGAGGCTATGTGGGGAGATTGAGGTTTGTGGTGGCTGCGCTGCATCTGATTCCCCTCACAGCCCCCCAAACAAGCAGCCAGAGGACCCTGACCAAACTGACAAGTGCACTGTGTTCCCCATAACCTACACAGGATGAGTTGCTGCACCCTTAACAGAGTGCAGTACAGGACTGGCAAAGCAGTACTGCTGTAGGAGAGAAATTAAGGACAGTTAGTATGGGCCTGTGGTATTGTGGTACACAACTTTTCTTGATAACATATTTCTATTTTACAGGAGAGAGTTGTAAAATAAAAATATATTTACACAACAACTTTGTACAAAGAGCTCTCTCTACATGCAGGCTTTGGATGAACTAAACACCTGAAACTCTCAGGCCTTAAAACTAGCTGGTTGAGGTTTACCTCCGGCTGGAGAAAGCTTTATTAAGATCGTAACTTTGTTCCTGAATTATCTTTGAAAAAAAAAAAAAAAAAAAAATTCAGATGCTCAGATATTTTTTCCCTCTTAAAAAGATAAGAAACTGAAGTTTGAATTTAAATTAGGGCCCAGATAAATGTCTAAAAGAGCCAATTCACATATTCATATGAAGAGTTTTGTGTGCATCTGCACCCTGATGCCTCTGAGCATGTCGTGTGGTCTTCCTGCCTCGGATCTACAGCGACTGCGCTCAGTTTGGAGCAGCACAGTGCATCGGCAGGTCAGCTGAACCATAGCTAACGCTCATCCTCGCATGCTGCGTATCCCCTCATCAGATTGTTAACCCTTCGACTACCACACAACCCATCTGCGACCCACGTCTGTTAGGAGACACCTAACCACCTCTCCCACTCAACAGGATGGTAGCCCTAACGTTTGTTTTGCAACACAGACCAGGATGAAGCTTTTATTCAAACAAATCAGGACAGGAAACCCCCCCGCCAACCGAACCAAACCATGAGCCCACACTGAGATTTGCTACAAAGTTGGAGAAACAATAACACAAATTGTTCTTGGACCACAGGGAAGGCATGGAGTCTGGGAGGCAAGCTATTGCATTGTGGTCGAAGGGTTGAACAGCAGAACTACACGTGTGAAGCCATTGGCAGTCATTGGGGGGTTGTCACAAAAATAACCATAAAAAGGGGAGAAGGGGGAAGATGTAACGACGTCAAAAAGGAGCAAAATTTACCGTCTGCAAATGGGTCGAGACGCTCTGGTGAGATGATCATCTGTCGGCGCCGGGCTTTGTACTCGTCCTCCCGCTCTGCGATCTTCTGAGGACGATGCTCGGCAAACGGGTCGTACTGCAGCGCCAAGATGGAGGAAAGCTTTTAGACGCACTGAGCATGAATATTCAACAAGCGACGTGCGCGAGGCGACAAAAACACGCACCTGTTCATCTGACTGTGGAATGGCGTTGAGGATTGCAACCGGCGCGTGGTAGCCGGGCTTCTTCTGCCCCAGCAGGCTGGTCGAACTGTCCTCTTCATCATCCTGAGGAGGGAAAGAGAGACGCGAGTCTAGTCAAATCTCGCCAAAAAGTGGCGAGACTCTCCCAGCTCATGTGCAGGATGGGCGCAGCCGAGCTGCACAGAAGAAGACGGACCGCGTGGACACAGAATTTACAACAATACTTACATCCTCCTGCTCGTTGGCAGCGATGGAAGTGACGTATCCAGCAAAGCGGCTGTCGCTGCCTCCATAGATCTCCTGGTCAAAAAAGCCGGTGGAGTCCAGGCCGACTCCCTGCCCTTCTTCCTCCACCAGGGAGGCCTTCATCCCCTGGATCTCCAGGATCTGGGCCTCGATATCTGAGACAAAGTAAACAAACAAACAGAAACACAAGATAAGAAATAATAAATTATACATACTTTAAACCGGACGCGTCATCAAATCTTTCATCAACTTTTTCAGGCCGAAACATGACCAATGACCTCATAATGTTCCCGTTAAAGATAAATTACAAACTGTAAGTACACGTATTGTATTCAACATTCCAGATAAAGCCTTTGTCCAGTATAAATAAATAATCCAGTGTGCATTAAAAGCAGAGTTATGTTCACAGATAAGAGGAAGAAAGACTTGATTGAAACCAGAGTCGTTTTGTCAGCTAAAAAAAATGCGTCTTCAGCTTTTTTCTTGCTCTAGTTTTAATTAATTTAAAGATACTGATCCATTCAAATCTGTTAATTATCGTGATAATAATCTCAATATTGATCAAAATAATCATGATTATTATCTAACCATGATTGTGCTGTTCTAATTAGCAGCAGGAATGGTCTGAATGCAGATTAAGTAAATAAAACATCTCGTTTAGCACAGAAATAAACCTAAAAGCAGAGCAGCACAATAAATGAAACGTGAGCTGAAGGTGGGTTTAAATATATAAATACTGGAAGAAAAATCCTTTCAAGTTAAATCATAAATTATTAAATAAATACATAAACTCAACGTCGTAAAAGGTCATTTAGTTGTTGTGCTTCTTTCGGGCTTGTTTTCATAAAGCTGGATGCTTAATTCTGTCACAAGATCTGGCAACACAATATATAAAGTCTTAATTTAACTTTCTGTGTCCAACTAAAACTGGTCTGATGTGGACTGGGCATAAAGATCACATTTTGATATGATAAATGATCATAAAAACAAGAGCTTGCCATGGCCTACTTTTGTTTTGCAGTGAACAATTAAACCAACCTCGGTTTCCATCAGCCACGATTGAGCATAAAATAACGCTTGAAATACCAAATTTTCATTTTAACCATTGAATAAATATGTAAATATATGCTTTCACCCGCCAAATATCGACTCAGAAGCTGACTTATAAGCTCGGCTTTGCCCTTTCTACGCAGCAGGCCTGATTACATGGTGTAACGTGTAAGTGTTGTTACATGAGGCTACATTAGCTAGCTGAGGCTATATTAGCTAGCTTTATGTTAAACAACGGACGAAAAGCGCAAAACTGTTAGCAATTACTGACACGAATACAAATAAATTTACAAAAAATAAATCTTTAACATTTAATTAGTAACAGTATTAACGTATTGATCAGTCTTATGGCAGCTGTTGTTGGGTGTAAATAGTGTAAACCTACGGAAATGGCAAACTGAAGCTAACTCTTTAGCATCCAGCGCCATTATGTAAACCGTCCGCGTTGCGTTTTAACAGGCCCGCCGTTTTACGCGTTTTTAACTGAATATAACAAACAACTAAAGCCGCCAACGTCTAAAACAGAAACTACATTTCTAAGCACAATAATATAATCAAATTGCACAGGAAAAAAGAGCATATTATTCGTATTATAGTCAAATTTTACCTTCGTGCGTTTTGGCGATCTTCGCCATTTTGGTGGTGGTTGCTCGAGACTGAAACCGGAAATGCGTTGTTCGTCACTTCCGTCTATTTCTAGCTGCTCTGCTCTCAGACCAACTCCCGCCCAGATTTCCAACATCCCTGAAAGCGTCACATTCAGTGGGTGTTTTGGAAATATTTTAGTAATGACAAAATGAAAATAAAACTTATACAACTGTTGCAAAGTTATTTGTTTTATTAGTGGGTTCAAGATTCAAGATAGTTTTGTTTGTCACATACACAATCATACACAGTACAATGTACAGTGAAATTCTTCCTTGTCCCTTCCTTACCAATAAAAAGATAATTCAAATTAAATATGAAATATGAATAAAAATGAATTTTAAAAAAGAGAAAAAATATATATATATCAAATAAGAATAAAAGAAAATGTATAAGGTATCTACCAATAAAAAGATCATTAAAATTAAATATGAAATATTAATAAAAATTAATTAAAAAAATATAAATAAATAAATACAAAAAGAAAAGAAAAATAGACAAAAAGAAAAAATATATAAAATAAGAATAAAATAACATGTATAAGGTATCTACCTATAAAAAGATCATTAAAATTAAATATGAAATATGAATAAAATTAATAAAAAAATAAAGAAAAAAATAAAATAAAAATAGAAAAAAATAAAAAATATATAAAGTGAGGTGTAACCGGAGTCAAATTCCTCGTGTGTGTCCACATACCTGGCAATAAAAAGCGATTCTGATTCTGATTCTGATTCTGATTCTGATTCTGATTCTGATTCTGATTCTTAAGGACATCACTTGCTAAGTGTTCCACAAACAGGACAAAAACCATGCTGCTCCTCCTTAATCTGAGGTTTGACTGATCCCGCAAACTATTTTGTCAAAGGACCTTCGGCCCTGGTCGGATCTACCAAGTCAAACTGGTCCTAGGTGAGGGGCCCAGAGAAAGAAGTTATTCAAAAACTCTTGTAATGAATGTGTAAATGCACCCAGATATGTCGTCAGACTGATAGAAACCAGGAGTTGTATTCATAAAGACTCACACAGAGCTCCTGACTCACCTGGGAAATTAAATCTGAACTTCAAGAGTGATTCAGGATCAATTTCAGAGTGAGAACTCTTATCTTTGTGAGCAGAAGGGGTTGACTCAGCTCATAGGTCTGAAAATGTCCAAAATGAATGAATAACACGATACTTCAAGCCTTAATTTGTCAACAGCAGACCTGTTTTACCTAAATCACACACACATTTCTGTTTTAATCATTTATTCAGCTTTGATTATTGTTCATTTGTAGGTTTGATACAAACACTCTGAACATGCTGGACGTGTTCGTTATCCAGCTGCTTTAACACATGAGTGGTATTTTTCCGCCGTCTCGCAGGTGTGAGCACCTCCGTAATAAAATCAGTGACAAACAAACACGGATCTTGGTTTTAAAGACACAGCTGAAAGATTTAGATAGATAGATGGATACTTTATTAATCCAGAGGGAATTTTACGAAGTCTAATTCAGGAGTTTAAGAAGTCATCAATTTAAGTCATTGTGCACTACTTTTTTGTCTTTTACATGTTTTCAACACTTTTTTATTAGCTTTTTTTGTTTTATTGCTGAATTATTAAATTGTTTTTTAGATCTTTATTCAATCAACAAATAGCTTTTATAAGTGCGGTCATTCAATAGATTTTGTTTCAGTCCTTGTTTGTGTTCTTTTAGTTAGAATATACATGAATACAGACAAACAAGATCCTTTTATGATCATCTCTTCTTATTTTTCGGATACTTTATTTCCCTAAGCCTTTTAGAACAACAATAAGGACGTCTGTGAGCCTTAAAACTATGTGCTTAACTCGTTTTGACGTGCACTGACCTGAAACTGAGATAGCATCGTTCACAACTTTGTTTTTGTTGCTTTTTAGTTGCTTGATGTCTTTGTTGCCTCTTCAACATGACAGCAAATTCACATGTGCAGGGCTCAGAGTGGGATTTATTTATCTGTCAGTGTTGTTTCATCCCACAACTGTAGGGGAGTCAAAGAGCATCAAAAGTTAGCCAAATTCGCTGGCATTACTTTAAAGGGACAGTTTGCCTCTTTTGACATGAAGCTGTATGACATCCCATATTAGCAACATCATTTATGAACATTTTCTACATTGTGCAGACCGAGCAGCAAACAGCGTAACAGGCGCGGCTGTCGGCAGGCGGCAGCAGGCAGTGATACGAAGGGAGAGGAAATAGTACCAAGCGATTGTGAGGTCTGACTTTTTCCTGGAGAACCATTTTGTGATGCAAATGTATTACTCTGTTGAACGCATATTGTTTTGAGAAGCAAAACGCTTTATTTTTTAAACCCCAGCCAACTAGCCGGACTACCTTCATCAACACCAAAACGAGGCTGGAACTCTGCTCACAGGACGCAGCAGGGGGTAAGAAGATGTTCAGAAATGATGTTGCTGATATGGGATGTTACACAGCTTCATGTCAAAAGAGGCGAACTATCCCTTTAAAGCTGCCAATTTATGGCTGCAGCTTGAAAACAGTTTTTCCTCCTTCAAATCTCTTTTAAGGTTTAAGATGCTTCATGAATATTACGTTAATCTTCACTGGGATCTACTATTTCATCTTCAGGGGGAATATTCCTAGCCTGGCGACGCCATCCTACGTACTTCCGCCCAAAGATTTTGGCTCCGCACATAGTCTGGCCAAATCCCCCTACCTCGGTTCGCTCAGTGTTTTGCCAATCAGCAAACAGTTGCGAGTGGTGACGCAGAACTCACGCGCGGAGTCCATTGTAGTCCATATAATTGTAGTTCAACCGCAGCGGAAATAAACATGGCGACGGAAGAACGCTAGAAGCTATCCATGAAGTTGTCTCAACTCTGGAGAGCATTACACAATTAAAACAAGAGCAAGAGGAATGCCTCTTCAATATTGTTAGTGGCAAGGATGTCGTAGCTCTCCTTCCAACTGGCTTTGGGAAAAGTTTGATTTATCAAATGGTACCGGTATAATGAAAGCGGATGTGGGAAGCGTGATTCGCCAGCTAGAGCCTCGCGAGAGTAAGCATGAACTTGCACAACCAACGTCATTTCTAAACATTATGATTGGTTAAGGGAACTCTGTTACTCCAATGAATTTAAGTTGCTGGGTAAGGTCCCGCCCTCCATGGAAACGGATTCCTCTTGGGTTTTCCCAGACTGTTTGACAGAGTCAACAGTCGGCTTTCGCCCAGGCTAGAATATTCCCACAATTCCCCACAAATTCCCCAAGAATTTATTTGTAATTTCATCACCTGCAGTCGGAGTCCCTGATCTGAATATCGGCTGTTTCATTCAACTGATTCAGTGAAAAAAATTTTAAAAAATTTCAGTTTTACTGAATAAACACACAAAGAGAGCTGCTGTTATTTCAGTATTCTGTTCATGTGTGAGTTGATTTGTGTTTCCTGCTCCAGGAAATTCACTCTGACATCCTCTCGTTGTTAAAAAATCATTCTGTTGGGCACCAAAGAAAACACAGAAAACAAGCCTGGAACCAGCAAAGCACAAAGGACTGGAGATTTGACCCTATTTGTTCAGTCACTGAAGTGTTACTGCAAACATCTATTTAGAATAAATATTCCCAGTCCTGTCAAGTGGATCAGTGACAAAGAAGAGAGGTAGCCTGTGATGATCAGAGACCGAAGCAGACAGCACACTGTAAGGTGTACAATGAAGAAAATAGCCAATTAAAATGAATATCAGATGATAATGTGGTCAGAGCAGCCATAAATAATAATAAATAAAGACCTGGAGTACATTTATGACAGTAAAAATGTGAGGTTCTGCATTTCTTTACAGTTTAAGTTATGTTAAAGTTGAAGATTATACTTAAAAAAAAAAAACAGAAATCATTATATGAAATGATAATTGAATATTAAATGCCAATTACATGTATTGTCATGCAGACACGCTTTCATGCCTTTGGCTTCTAAAATAGGGGCTCAGTGTTTTTGTTTAAATCAATTATTTGTTGATATTTATAAAAAGTTTGAGCAAAACAAACGTTTTACAAAATAAGAAATTACGTCAACCAAAAATTAATTACATACGGTACTTTCCAGTATTTTTATAATTACATTTTTCTACTTTTACTTTCATTATGACGGGGTATTTCTACAAAGTGGTTTCACTTTTAGTCGAGAAGGTTCCTCCAGAAGCAAAAACGCTTCTAAAAAACATGAACAAAACAGCAAAAATAATCCAACAGATTAACGACGACATGCCCATAAACAGCCCTGATTGGCTGCAGTTTGTCTATATTTTCCGTGTTTAAGCCAACATGAAGCACAGTTACAGTGGAAAAACCTTTAAAAGTGATCAACTAGACACAATCGTTGCGTATTTGTGAGTTTTTTCTAAAAACAAAATGAACCTGCGTATCAGGTCAACTGAAACCTGAGCCAGCATCTCGTGACTGCCCTGTGCGCGCACACGCGCGTACACAAACGTCAAAGTATTCAGCTGACGAAACGGCCGGGCCGGCCAATCAAAACTCCCCGTGTTTAAAGACCGACCAATGGCAGGCGTGGAGAGATATATGACGGGGGGCGTGGCCATAGTGCCGAAACTGTCTTGACAGGAAACCTGTAGCGGCGGGTTGAAGAAGAAAGCCGTCAAAGAAAGAAGATGGCGAGAGGAAGCAGGAGCCTTCAAAGAGTAGCAGAGTACCTGAAGCAGTTACCGAGGACAACCGGTCGGGAAGTGCGGGGCAGAAACAACTTCAGGTAAAGAGTTTGGACTCTTAACTGTCGACCAAACATGGAGGGTGGAGGAGAGGAACACCTAACGTATACAGTCGTCTAACAGTTGGAGGAACGTTACCGAAATTATCGAAGTTGGTTGAGGAATACTTCGGTTCAGTTGTATTTAAACACGTTTGAGTTTGAATAGACACTATTTTTTTTTTATGATTTTAAGTTTTCACGGATGTGTTGAACGACAAGAAACTTTTTTTAAAGGCCGAAAAAAAACAGGGGCGTAACTAGCTAGACGTAAAGCTGTGTTGAGGCGCGGGCCCCCGTTTTTCAAGCCCATTTCACATAGCTTGTATAGATACAAACTTTACTGTGTAAAAAAACGCTCCTAATTTCGTTTTGTATTGGCAGGAAAACAGCCTGAACCCTGTTTGTTTAGGCGGCCAGGGTTCGTTTACCGGGGACCTTCAAAAGCTGTCAAACTGTGTTATCTTTGGTGTTTTTCAGAGATGCAACTACAGAAATGGGAACAAATAATGTGTCTGTGTGACAGGCTGCTGGTAACAAAGTGCCTAAAGATCCAGTTTAAAATCTTTGCCAAGTTGTCTGTTATGTGCGGTCACAACACTGGTTGATCCTTTGAGTTAACAGCCTTTTTTCTGCCTGGATGATTCATAGGACTGGACTGAAAATGAGTGAAACGGCAGCTAGAAAAACTTTGAAAGAAGTATTGATGACCACTTTAAAAGATTAAAGAAAGTCTGGCTGCTTGGAAGGAAACAGAGAAATGTGGGGCCGGATCAGGAGTTTGTATATTCCCTTTTATACTCAGCAGATGCCCTTAAAATTAAATGTTTTATCTTACAACCTTCAGTTGAATGAATGAGTCACTATTTATGTTTTTTAAAGAAACCGAGGCATGAAAATTTGCTCAGTTTATGATTCTTAGAAGTGAGTATTTGATGCTTTTCTTGGGCCAAAGGCGGTTGTGTAAATACTTCCATCTATAGTCGGTCCTCAAATGTTTGGTTTCGACTTATATTTACAGTTTCTATCTCGAGCCACAGCTCCCCCATAGTCTGCTTGAATATCAGCTCCTGTGACCTGCTTTAACTTGTCTTTAACTATGTCAAAGACACGTTAAACCTTGTCAAAGTCGGTCTGTGAGCGGAGCCCCGGCCTCTGCTTTACGTCTCAGTGTGACTGCTCTAGTTTCTCAGCCACGGCTGCACATTTCTTCTTCTGTACACCTGCATGAGGTCAGTACAAAGTGTCAGGTGTATCATGTTTCAGGTACAAGTGAGCCGGCTCCTGTTCGATGCCACGAATAGAGCAGGACGGCGGGTTTGAGCTGATGACGACGGGATATTGTGACGTCATATTAATTAATGATTAAATATTGAGTTAAGTTCACTGAGTTTAGGGCCTTTGGGGGTCATAAAGTGTTGTTTTAAAGGCCTGTTTTTTTTTTTGTCTCTTTGTTGCACTTTCTCCTCTTTTCCCTTGATTTGCATTTCTTTGTGGTAGTTTTGAGTCTTTTCGTGATAGTCTTGAATATCTCTGAGGTGGTTTTTGCATTTCTGTGATATTTTTAAGTCTGAGCTTGTTTTGTATTCTTTGTGGTCATTTTTATTAGTCTTTTTGATGATCTTTAGTGTCTTTGTCATCATTTTTAGTCTTTTTGATGATCTTTAGTGTCTTTGTGGTCATTTTTAGTCTTTTTGATAATCTTTAGTGTCTTTGTGGTCATTTTTATTAGTCTTTTTGAAGATCTTTAGTGTCTTTGTCATCATTTTTGGTCTCTTTTTGATGATCTTTAGTGTCTTTGTGGTCATTTTTATTAGTCTTTTTGATGATCTTTAGTGTCTTTGTCATCATTTTTAGTCTTTTTGATGATCTTTAGTGTCTTTGTGGTCATTTTTAGTCTTTTTGATAATCTTTAGTGTGTTTGTGGTCATTTTTATTAGTCTTTTTGAAGATCTTTAGTGTCTTTGTGGTCATTTTTTGTGGTTTCTTTGTGCCTTTTTACAGACATTCTTCGGTTGTTCTGGTCTTTATCTCATCTACTTGAATCTCCACACATGTTTGTCTTTGTTTAGCGACGCCACAGTGTGCTTTTCTAAGTATTCTGTGTGTTTTCTTTTTTTGTAGCCTTTAACTTAGTTATATTAGCTATCTGTGCATGTGGAGGCCTGTAAATCTGTTCACTAGTTTACTTACAATTCTTTTTATATTCAAAGGATTTATTTTTACACACAACAGAGTTGTTTGTTTTATCGATTATTCTTTGACTCTATGCGAGTTATTAAAAGTCCTGGAAAGAAGCCGGTGTACTGTGCAAAAATGTGCTTTAAAGCATCTGGTGCCAGGGACATTGTGGAACGGGGAACCACAGGTGTTGGGAATGACAGCCAGAAACGGCGGACCAATCAAACCATCAGACACATCGAGTTGCAGCTCCGAGTTACAAGTTAATAGCTGTGGTAAAGGTTACGAGTCAGTTTGTACCCGCCCAGCATTCATAGAGTGCCCATTCATGGTGTCGGGGAGGATTTGGTCTTTAGATCCCTCAGGCTTTAGAGCAGCAACCGTTTGGGTGAAAAATGGTTTAAAATACACTTGTTTTCTTAATACTTCTCCACAATCCTCAAGTTTTAAAGTGGATATTTTACATTGTAGTGAAGGGTAATGACTTGTCAAAGTTGTTAATTTGACTTTAGGTTCATGTGGCACCATTAAAATGTAAGTTTTGCATCCATGTTCACCTTGTGAATTTCGTAAAGGTTACAGGACTGGGTGGAACTGGCAGTCATGTGACGGATTGCTCGGTGGTTTTCACAGCCGCCTCAGAGAAAACAAAAGGAGGGAATGTTTGTTCAGGTCAAAGTATTCAAACCCCCGAAAATATCCATTTTAGCACAAAGAAACGCAGCAAATTCTTTCCTTTGAAACCCCGAAGCATTGAATATTTGCTCGGTAAACCAGTAAAGATTACCAAGTCATCAGAATAGTTGGTGATCAACATTCCTTTGATCAGCTGATAATGAATCAATAAATCTCAGAGGCTCCGCAACACTGATGTTGATTTGATTAAGCCATTTAAAGAGTGGTGATGGCACCAAAGACTGTGGGTTTGTCTTTAAATGAAAGTTTCAGATAACTCATCTGAACTAAAACTTCTTCTGTGCAGTTTGTCACAAACCCGGTGAGAGAGCAAAGTTTAACTGGAATAAAAGCAGCATTACCTGCAGCTAAAGTCTAATTGTTGACACACTTCTGCACCTTTCTGCCCCTCAGGCCGAACAGAAGGTACAGTTCCTGTCAGACATTATTAAACTCAGTGATGCAGGTCTGTGCAGCGCTTTGTGGAGCAGCTGCCCTTGACCTCATTTCTTTATCGGCATCTGAGACGGTCTGACTGTGCGTCTGAGTGGCAGCTATAAAGCTTATGTTTCAGGTGTACAGGTATTACAGGATTAATACTCCTGTCCCACTTCGGTGAGGAAGAAAAAGACTGAAGGAGCTCTGAAAGTCAGCGGCCAAATAACAAAAAGCATTCAAGCATTAGAGGACGATTCGGGTCAGTGTGACACCTTTGTTCAGTATTTCCTGCGATGCAGACAATTCCTGCTGTTGGTCTATTTATGTTGACTTATTCGCTTCCTGGAAGAGAAACTGGAGCCGGAGTTCCACCTGGATCATTCAGGCAGACGTCTATGAGCTTTTTCTGGTAGTTTTGTGCCTTTTTCTGTTAGTTTTGTGTGTTTTCCTGTTAGTTTCGTGTGTTTTTCGGATAGTTTTGTGTGTTTTCATGATAGTTTTGTGTTTTCCTGGTAGTTTCGTGTGTTTTTTGGATAGTTTCGTGTGTTTTCCTGGTAGTTTCGTGTGTTTTCCTGGTAGTTTCGTGTGTTTTCCTAGTAGTTTCGTGTGTTTTCCTGGTAGTTTCGTGTGTTTTCCTAGTAGTTTCGTGTGTTTTTTGGATAGTTTCGTGTGTTTTCCTGGTAGTTTCGTGTGTTTTCCTGGTAGTTTCGTGTGTTTTCCTGGTAGTTTCGTGTGTTTTTCGGATAGTTTCGTGTGTTTTCCTGGTAGTTTCATGTTTTTAGGATAGTTTCGTGTGTTTTTTGGATAGTTTCGTGTGTTTTCCTAGTAGTTTCGTGTGTTTTTCGGATAGTTTTGTGTGTTTTCCTGGTAGTTGCATGTTTTACGGATAGTTTTGTGTGTTTTCCTGGTAGTTTCATGTTTTTAGGATAGTTTCGTGTGTTTTTTGGATAGTTTCGTGTGTTTTCCTAGTAGTTTCGTGTGTTTTTCGGATAGTTTTGTGTGTTTTCCTGGTAGTTGCATGTTTTACGGAAAGTTTTGTGTGTTTTCCTGGTAGTTTCGTGTGTTTTCCTGGTAGTTTTGTATGTTTTCCTGGTTGTTTCATGTGTCTTCAGTCTCATTGAGTGTTTTTGCAGTTCTTCTGGTCTCTTTCTCTTCTACTTGATCCGTTTAGCATCCCCGCTGCGTATTGTGGACACCTTTTCTCGTCTTTTAACTGAGTTATATCAACAGTTGAGGCACCCTAACTTCTCGAGCCTGTAAATCTATAAATAAGTTGTTTTAGTTTTGTAGTTTCGATGCAAACTTTTAGCTTTTCCACATTCGAGAGAAGGAGAATTAGTTTTCCCCTGACAAATGTGAGCAGTAAAAGAGCTTTTGTGAGTTAACGGTTGATTTGCTTGTTCATTTGTGTTTCTATTGATGGGTTATTATTGAAATGTTGGTGAAACGATGATCTCAAAGTCCACAAACACAAAGTCTGATGTAAAGTGCAACTTTTCCAGCTCACAGCACACGGGCGCTTTGCAGCAGCTTGTAGTTTGGGCTCGTACATTTGGGGTTTAGTAGCTCAGGATGTACTTCCTGCTTGTGTGAGCATGCATTCAGACCAGTTTTACCTCCTGTGGTGCGGATCCTCAGAGGTCACAGAGTAGCTGAAAAAGTGGACATTGGTGTTGCTCCATGAACGGCGGCTGAATTTAAGTGTAACTTTTGTGTTTTTCCCGGTCAGAGATGGATTAATCTGAGGCTGGGTTCAAAGGTCAGGCTGACTCAGAGCTTCACCCTGTGTCCTCACTTGTTTGTTTTTGTGATCAGATACCTGTCGTCATGTGGGATCCTGATGACGCGTGTTCCTCCGCTGCTGGGCGCCACCATGCCGGGGCGCGGCGTCGTGCTTCCGGCCCGCAGCTTCTTCAACCTCACCAACTCCTTCTCCAAGAGGAAGGAGTACTCAGAGAGGCGCATCATCGGGTGGGTCTGCGCTCGCTCATTCTGTTCATGTGACAAAGACAAAGTGGCATTCTTTGGCTTTTAAAGCAGCTTCACACAAACTCCCAATGCTTTGGACCTTTTTCCTTTATTTGAGGAATCGTTTCTCGGAGACGTTTCACAGGGTGCTTGCGCAAGTCTTGAAAGTCTTAATAAGTATGGAATTTTGAAGCACTGTTTTCCAGACCTTGAAAAGTCTTGAATTTTGTGTGAAAGTCTTAATAAAGTATGGAAAATAAATGTATGGTAGAATTTTACAGTATGCTGAAAGGCATTGTGAAATGAGAAATAGGAAGGTAGGCTATAAAACTATCATTTTACTAACTGGGCACGTACTGTATTAGCCTAATGGGATTATATCCAATCAACGCATGCTTAGCCTAGTCTGGCACATTTTCGTAACGTCACTGCTGAGGTCTATTGAGATGTACTTGTGATTTTCATGTTTTGAAACGTTTTCCTCAGTAAAAGCGTAATTTACTGTGAATAATGCATTTGTTCATTGAATACTAGCCTATAAAAATGAACATTTCTAATAAACACAGTTGGTACAATCTCAACCAATGAAGTAGGCAGCAGGCACACAAGTTACAAGTACATAAAGTTAAGGTCTTGGGGGGAAAAAAAGTATCAGTTTTAAAAAAGTCTGGATAAAGTCTGGAATTTTAATTTGGAAAAAGAGCAAGCACCCTGTTTCAGCTCTCATTAAGAAGCCTTTCGGATGAGCGCTGATGCGTCTTCAAGAAGCAAAAAGCAGAGGTCCAGCTGCTCTTATTCAACCTGGTTCTGTCCTTCCAGTCGCACCCTCACAGATCAGAGGGTCACAGTGTCCGTGGTTCTGTCTGCATGCAGGAGTGACGCACTAAATGTCCTCCTGTGTTCCACTGACGGGTCATAATCATTAAATCTGCAGGTATAAATAGAACAACATGACAGCGGTGATGCAGTCCGCCTCCTGCCTGCTGTTTGTTATTTCTGTGTTTCCTGCTATCGCCGCTCCTCTCCGACCTCGTTCTGGGTCATGAGTTTGGTCCCGTGGCGGCCTTGTTTAGCGTGTCTGACCTTCACCCCCCCCCTCGCCGCTCTGCAGGTATTCCATGCAGGAGATCTATGACGTGGTGGCCGGCGTGGAAAACTACCGGGACTTTGTTCCCTGGTGCAAGAAGTCGGAGGTGGTGTTCAAGCGTTCTGGGTTCTGCAAGGCCAAACTCGCCGTGGGTTTCCCCCCTGTGCTAGAGAACTACACCTCCCTCATCACGACTGTGCGCCCCCACCTCGTCAAAGTAAGTTCAAGCTTCCAGCTCACAAAGGCAGAGCGGTGTTTTACTGCATTTATTTATATTTCTTGGATGTAAAACTGGTCTTAAATGTCAACATCAGAAGGATACAAACAGAGGCAGGAAAAAGGTTAAAAAAACAGTCAATGGGACACAATCCAGATGTTCCAACAACAGCCTTCAACATTTAACCCGTTTATAAAAACTTTAGTCGTTCTATCAAAAAACACTATCTGTTAGCCAGGACCAGCTGTTAGCCAGGACCGGCTGTTAGCCATGTTTACCAGGACCGGCTGTTAGCCATGTTAGCCAGGACCGGCTGTTAGCCATGTTTACCAGGACCGGCTGTTAGCCATGTTTACCAGGACCGGCTATTAGCCATGTTAGCCAGGACCGGCTGTTTACCAGGACCGGCTGTTAGCCATGTTTACCAGGACCGGCTGTTAGCCATGTTAGCCAGGACCGGCTGTTAGCCATGTTTACCAGGACCGGCTGTTAGCCATGTTTACCAGGACCGGCTGTTAGCCATGTTTACCAGGACCGGCTGTTAGCCATGTTAGCCAGGACCAGCTGTTAGCCATGTTTACCAGGACCGGCTGTTAGCCATGTTAGCCAGGACCAGCTGTTAGCCATGTTAGCCAGGACCAGCTGTTAGCCATGTTTACCAGGACCGGCTGTTAGCCATGTTAGCCAGGACCAGCTGTTAGCCAGGACCGGCTGTTAGCCATGTTTACCAGGACCGGCTGTTAGCCAGGACCGGCTGTTAGCCAGGACCAGGTGTCAGCCATGTTTACCAGGACCGGCTGTTAGCCATGTTTACCAGGACCGGCTATTAGCCATGTTAGCCAGGACCGGCTGTTTACCAGGACCGGCTGTTAGCCATGTTTACCAGGACCGGCTGTTAGCCATGTTAGCCAGGACCGGCTGTTAGCCATGTTTACCAGGACCGGCTGTTAGCCATGTTAGCCAGGACCAGCTGTTAGCCATGTTAGCCAGGACCAGCTGTTAGCCATGTTAGCCAGGACCGGCTGTTAGCCATGTTAGCCAGGACCAGCTGTTAGCCATGTTTACCAGGACCGGCTGTTAGCCATGTTAGCCAGGACCGGCTGTTAGCCATGTTTACCAGGACCGGCTGTTAGCCATGTTAGCCAGGACCAGCTGTTAGCCATGTTAGCCAGGACCAGCTGTTAGCCATGTTAGCCAGGACCGGCTGTTAGCCATGTTAGCCAGGACCAGCTGTTAGCCATGTTTACCAGGACCGGCTGTTAGCCATGTTAGCCAGGACCGGCTGTTTACCAGGACCGGCTGTTACCCATGTTTACCAGGACCGGCTGTTAGCCATGTTAGCCAGGACCGGCTGTTTACCAGGACCGGCTGTTAGCCATGTTTACCAGGACCGGCTGTTAGCCATGTTAGCCAGGACCAGCTGTTAGCCAGGACCGGCTGTTAGCCATGTTTACCAGGACTGGCTGTTAGCCAGGACCGGCTGTTAGCCATGTTAGCCGGGACCGGCTGTTAGCCATGTTAGCCGGGACCGGATGTTAGCCAGGACCGGATGTTAGCCAGGACCGGATGTTAGCCAGGACCGGCTGTTAACCAGGACCGGCTGTTAGCCATGTTAGCCGGGACCGGATGTTAGCCGGGACCGGATGTTAGCCGGGACCGGATGTTAGCCGGGACCGGATGTTAACCAGGACCAGCTGTTAACCAGGACCAGCTGTTAGCCATGTTTACCAGGACCGGCTGTTAGCCATGTTTACCAGGACCGGCTGTTAGCCATGTTAGCCGGGACCGGCTGTTAGCCATGTTAGCTGGGACCGGCTGTTAGCCATGTTAGCCAGGACCAGGTGTTAGCCATGTTTACCGGGACCGGCTGTTAGCCATGTTAGCCGGGACCGGCTGTTAGCCATGTTAGCCGGGACCGGCTGTTAGCCATGTTAGCCGGGACCGGATGTTAGCCAGGACCGGATGTTAGCCAGGACCGGCTGTTAACCATGTTAGCCGGGACCGGATGTTAGCCAGGACCGGCTGTTAGCCATGTTAGCCGGGACCGGATGTTAGCCGGGACCGGATGTTAGCCGGGACCGGATGTTAGCCGGGACCGGATGTTAGCCATGTTAGCCAGGACCGGCTGTTAGCCATGTTTACCAGGACCGGCTGTTAGCCATGTTAGCTGGGACCGGCTGTTAGCCATGTTAGCTGGGACCGGCTGTTAGCCATGTTAGCCACTACCGGCTGTTAGCCATGTTTACCAGGACCGGCTGTTAGCCATGTTAGCCACTACCGGCTGTTAGCCACTACCGGCTGTTAGCCATGTTTACCAGGACCGGCTGTTAGCCATATTTACCAGGACCGGCTGTTAGCCATGTTTACCAGGACCGGCTGTTAGCCATGTTAGCCACTACCAGCTGTTAGCCACTACCGGCTGTTAGCCATGTTTACCAGGACCGGCTGTTAGCCATGTTTACCAGGACCGGCTGTTAGCCATGTTTACCAGGACCGGCTGTTAGCCATGTTTACCAGGACCGGCTGTTAGCCATGTTTACCAGGACCGGCTGTTAGCCATGTTAGCCACTACCAGCTGTTAGCCACTACCGGCTGTTAGCCATGTTTACCAGGACCGGCTGTTAGCCATGTTTACCAGGACCGGCTGTTAGCCAGGACTGGCTGTTAGCCATGTTTACCAGGACCGGCTGTTAGCCATGTTAGCCACTACCAGCTGTTAGCCACTACCGGCTGTTAGCCATGTTTACCAGGACCGGCTGTTAGCCATGTTTACCAGGACCGGCTGTTAGCCATGTTTACCAGGACCGGCTGTTAGCCATGTTTACCAGGACCGGCTGTTAGCCATGTTAGCCAGGACCAGCTGTTAGCCATGTTAGCCACTACCAGCTTTTAGCTGTGCCCCCTGTGGTCGTATCACGGGACGTTCCCACCATCGGCTTCTCCTCTTTCAGAAATATTCCGTCTGCTTGGATGTGATAAGAAGCTGATAAACCAGAGTGGCGACCCCAACCCGTTTTTCCTTTAGTTTCCTCGTTTATCTCGTTCCACATTAATAAATCTGTTTTATCTTTTTTTCTGTAAACAAACTGAATGTTTTTACTCCCTTTCGGACTCTATGATCCACTTCTTCTGTGTTTTTTAACTCGGCATGAAAGTATTTATAATTAATCACCAACATTTTTAACTGAGCTTTGGTTCATGTTAGATCATCTTTATTTATGAGTGAGCTTTTGTCCTCAGTCGAGTGAAAACATGAAATGATCTCAGCTGCACGATGGAGGTAAAAAGAAAAACAGTTTAGTTGAGTTTAATCTATCAAAGATGCAAATTTAATTCTGCTTTTACGCTCCAGCAGTGTGTATCGTGTATTTTATACCCATCAATGTGATTTTAACATGAAATTAAAGCGGTTTTTAACACATTCTTGTGTTCTTTTCGCTGAGTAAAGGACTCAGAACTGGTTCTTAAGACACTTGAGGCTTTGATGGGAGTCGTGTTACCGTTTAAAAAGAGGCAGCTTTCCAAACTGTCATCAGGGAGACAAATGGAGAAAGAAAAGAGCAGCTGTGGAAGAAGGACCAACAATGTGGTGCTCCGGTCTCAGGGCGGGGGGCACCGGGTTCAAACGGCTTTAAACTGAACCTCAGGCTCTCTGGTTTCAGCCTCAAAGTTTCAGCTCAGCTCAGTCTGTGAGAGTTTCAGGGCAGGAGCTGCTTTTTCCGAGGCTCTGATTCTGTTTTGGACAGAAATGTGTCGAGTGAAACGTTCGGATCGCTTTGCTGATGTTGTTTCTGCTCCTCAGGCGTCCTGTTCGGAAGGGAAGCTGTTCAACCACTTGGAGACGGTTTGGCGCTTCAGCCCGGGCCTCCCTGGGTACCCGCGGACCTGCACCGTGGATTTTGCTGTGAGTAGAAGCTAGGGCTGAACGATATATCGTTATCTTATCAATATTAGGGATGTCGAAATTTAAAAAAAAGTCTTGACCGACCACTGAGCCTCATTAGTCGATTAAAGTCGGTCACCGAAAATTCTATAAGTGCCATTTATGATATCTGTCGCGTGGAACAAGTTATGCCCCCATTTTAGACTGGTTAGGCTCCCATCACACAATCAATGTTAGTTCCTGCCCTTGGTATTTTACATTTTCCCCAATCATTGACCACTAGTTCTAGGCGTACTTGTGGAGGAATAAGGGTTTCGGGTAGAAAAATAATTGCTGTGCCTGCGCAGACACGCACAGCCACACATTACGCGCAGCGGCGCCCTTCCAGTCACGGTACTTTTTAAACACGAATCAAACGCGGCACCGAACTCGGGCTGTTAAAAGCCCCCGTTACAAAGTCACAAACAGAGAACGGTGCATTTGGCGGTGTTACAGGAAAGTAGGTAAACCAATGACTTCGTTAAAAAAAAAAAAACTTACCAAATGCCAACAGCCTCTGTGGCGTAGCCTATGCTGCACAAAATCCTTTGCAATAAGTTCCTGTCGTCATGCCATTTAAGTACAGACGAATATATCACAACAAGTAGGCTAAGTTAGTCTTGTGTCTTTTGCCATTACAGTGTTACAATTATCATTATGTCGTAGTCCACATGCAGCCACTAACAAGCTGGCAGGGAAGGTTGTCACAATATTGCCGTCAGGATACATTTGCATTAGCCTACACGCAACACTTAACTTCTCCCGTCAAAATGGCTGTGAGACTGGTGCAGTAACGATGAGAACAATTTCTACATTTGTTTTTGTTTTTTCAAAAGACTCAACGTGGGATGGCTCATGCTCGCATAACATTTCTAAAGATACAGACGACATTGATTCGGTCAACCATCGGTCATACGGTCATCGGTTAACATCCCTAATCAATATCTAGATATGAACATTCAAGATATTAATATCGCAAATTCAACAATATAGATTTCCCCGCATGTGCAGCTCAGGCAGTCGCAAACATCATTTTTACGCTCGCCCTTATGTAGAGCGGAAGCCAGCCAATGACAAACATCCGAGGGAGTGAGGCAGACACACTAACTACATTCACAGCGGGGAAATTAAAAAGAGAAGATGAGGCCGGCGCAGAATCTGCGCATTCGACGGATTTGGTCAAAATAAGCCATTCTCCATTATTTGGAGGCGTTTTGGATTCAGAAAAGAGGATGTGAACCAGAGCGAGGTGTTGTGCAGGTCGAGGTCAGGCAGCACAACAAACATGTTGCACCACCTGAAACACCAACAGCACGTACTGCACGGAGAGTGCAGCCATGTGAGAGGAACGGCGGAGAAGTGAAGCCAAAGCAAAGTTTGATCGCTGATGCGTTCAGTAGCGTTACGCCATACGAGTCGACGTCCACCGGGCACAAAGACCTTACAGATGCTGTAACATACCACATGGTGCCCGTGTACACCGTCACTAAAGAGGGCTTTCAGAAGGGTTCAGACGCTGGACAAACGTTACAAAATACCATCCCCAACATATTTTAATCAAGAAGTAATAATAATAATAACAACTTGGGCTTATATAGCGCCTTTCAAGGTACCCAAGGTCGCTTAACAAGAGAAAAGAAGGGGGGAAGGGTAGGGCCGGAGGGGCGGGTTTAAGAAGAGTAGGACATGGAGAAGAGATGTGTTTTTAGATTCTTTTTGAACTGTAGTAGAGAGGGCAGAACGGTTGTGAAGTGGCAGATTGTTCCATAGGGTGGGGGCAGTTGAACAGAAGGCCCTATCTCCATATGTTTTCAGTCTGGTGCCAGGAACGGAAAGTAGGAGATCAGAAGCCGTGACTGGGAGTAGGGGTGGAGGAGATCAGAGATGTGCTCAGGTGCGAGTGAGTGGAGAGATTTGTAGGTCAAGAGAAGGATTTTATAGGTGATGCGTGCTTTGAATGGGAGCCAGTGAAGTTGCTTTAGGATGGGGGTGATGTACTGCCAGGGCTCGGTGTGAGTTAGCACCATGGCAGCTGAGATTTGAACATACTGCAGCCAGTCAAGGGCCTTACTGGGCAGCCCAGACAGGACACCGCTGCAGTAGTCCAGGCGGGAGGAGATAAACGAGTGGATGAGGGTCTCTGTTACTGAGTCAGATAAAGAGGGCCAGAGTCTTGAAATGTTTCTGAGGTGAAAAAAGGCAGATTTAGTGATGCTCTTGATGTGGGACCGAAGTGAGAGAGTGGAGTCCCATTCCAAAAATCTACAACGAACGTAAAATGAATGTTGAATCCGAGCTCCGTGAAATTGAACGTTTTGCCACAACCACGGAGCTGTGGTGGAGACGGACGACTGAACCGTACGTCAGTTTAACATTTTATAACAACAAACTTCCAACTCAAGACCCGATGAATGCAGACGTGCTTCTTTTGTGTGATGATGTTTTTTATTTTTCACTGAACCCGCAGTCATATCGTATCTGGCATGAATATGGAGATATTAATTTTTGTCCATATCGTTCAGCCCTAGCAGAAGCGTCCGTGACGCGTCTGCCGGGTTGTCTCTCTGTGGCTTGCTACCTCTAACACCCCCCCCCGCTCTGCCTCCTCAGATCTCCTTCGAGTTCCGCTCCCTCATCCACTCTCAGCTGGCTCACGTCTTCTTCGACGAGGTGGTGAAGCAGATGGTTTCTGCGTTCGAGCGCCGCGCCTCCAAGGTCCACGGCGCCGAGACGCCCATCCCGCGCGAGCTCATGTTCCACGAGGTCCACCACACGTAGCGGCGGCGAGCCCGGCCGATCCAACACGACGCCAAAGAGACGGAAGCCGCCTCCTGTGCTCCACCGGCGAACCGCAGTGCCTTCCCCACGAACATTTCCCACGCCTCAGTTTTCAGAGCCGACGCCGATCCGGCGGCCGAGCGTCACCCCGCTGCTAAAACTCCTGGGTCTGCGCCCGCTTTGTGAAACTGAGCTCCCAGCTGTGCGTCATCACATCTGGAAACAGCAGCTGCATCAGCCGGCAGCACATCTGGAAACAGCAGCTGCATCAGCCGGCAGCACATCTGTCAACAGCAGCTGCATCAGCCGGCAGCACATCTGGAAACAGCAGCTGCATCAGCCGGCAGCACATCTGGAAACAGACGACGCTCGCAAACATTCAACTTTTATCCTGAAATGATCTCAATGTGCCGTCAGATAATCCGCCTGGAACCAGGAGAGGCTTCACCATTCCTCCACAAACAATAATATTTTCTAAATTATCTGATCATTTTCATAAAGTTTGACACATTTTCAGTGAATATCTGCTGGTTCCAGCTTCTCTAATGTGAAGATTAGTCAAATTTAATCATAAAACTGCACATTTTATTTTCATTTCTGACAGAATCCGTTTTTTTAAGATACTCCAGCGCACTGTGGGGGAAAACGGGGCATTTTTTAATCTATTTTCTAACACTTTTAGTTCAGAAAAAACAACTAATTTCAGTGAGTTTTATCGTGTTCAGAAAACATTTGTGTTTTCGTTTATATCCGAAACACAAATGCAAAGAAAATATTAGAATAAATCTGTATAAACGCAAAGATTCTAGAAGTAAAACGGACGTGAACAGATGAGGGATGGAGCTTGTTCGTCGGTACTAATGAAGCCAGAAGAAGAATAATTTTTAAACGTTAGAGACGGCGTTCGTCGTACGTTCAGAACCACGAGAGTTCACGTCCGGGTCCAAACTGAGGCCCGTGTGTGTCACAGCTCTGGGGTCCAGATTCGCTGCTGAGAGGAAACTGAAGCTGATTTTATTCGTCTTTAACGCGATCAGAGCCGAACTTTCAGGTCTTTTCCACTGAAGTGGTTCCGGAGACGAACTTAGAAGCAAAAGTTCTGGAAGAAACCGGTGTCGTAGAGACGAATCCGGATCAAATAAACTGTGAAAATCAGCTTTTATTCTTCCAAATGCTTCCAAGTTATTCTTCCTCGGGGTGGAGGGTTTGAATCCCGGCTGCCGCCAGAACGTCTTCAGAACCGGTGCTGAAACGCCTTCAGTCTGCAGGAAAATGATCAAAACCGGGAAGATAGAGCCACTTCCTGTTTTAATTAACCGACCTGGACCCGGAGCCGGAGCCGGAGCCGGACCCGGACCCGGACCCGGACCCGGACCCGGAGCCGGAGCCGGAGCCGGAGCCGGAGCCGGAGCCTCAGAGTTTCTGACCCGCTTTTTGTAACGACTTTAAATCTGTTTCAGGTTTCCGGTCCAAACCGGATCCTTTCTCCTCTCACACCTGATCTGTGATGTCAGAACCTGCAGGAGCGGCGAGGCCCGAACGTTTCCGCTCCGCTCGGATCAGAAAGCGGTTCGGTTCGGTTTCGGGTCCGACTTGAACGTGAGCGATTCAGAACACGTTCAGCGATCAGCCACAACATTAAAACCGGCTCTGTGACGTCACTTCCTGTTCGGCTTTAACTGAGATCCTGAAGGTCCAGTTGGGACTTTTTAAAGTCCCCCCCGTGTACGCTGACGGATCAGAACCACCAGGAAAGAGAAGGGCTCAGTTTTATCTGAATTATCTCCAAACTTTAAAGGAAACGCAGCGAGGGCACGTGGTGCTAATGTTGTGGCTGGTCGGGTTACACCAAAACCATCCAAATAAGCTGGTTTTACTTCTGCTCAGATCGTAAAAGCATGTGAAAGTCCGATGAAGCCGCACGGCGCCTGCTGGCAGCGTATTTATCTCGTTTTAAAGGAACATTTCGCCCACTTTTATCATATTTATTGCTTAGTTTCACTGTGAATTTTAGAGTTTGTGGTTAGCATTTAGAAGCAGAAGCTCTCGTTAACGGGTCACACGCAACATGTTCCGACCTTCATCTCTCCTCAGATCCAACGGTGACTGACTGTAAATGTTAACTCAGGCAGCTTCAGGTCAACATTTAGTGTGTAAATATTAGATTTAGCATCACTTCAGACGGAGCTGTACTCTGTTTCCTGGGACTTTGTGTAAATGTGTGTCCAACGGCTTCATAAAGATGTACCAACTGCATGATGTATAAAGTATTTTTTTCTAAAAAAAACAAGCCAATGTTTTTCTTTCATCATGTGAGAATAGGTGGAAGGACAAGGTTTAACCTCATGACCTAAATATCTGCGTTACCACACAGGTCCACATGTCTTTAACAGATATACAGATGATATCAGACAGAAAAACCACCCCGAGGAGGTGGAAACTCAACTTATTCATTTATTCAAACCTTTATTTAACCTCACAAAGGTCACTCAAGACAAATAAGTGGAGGCAAAGTCCAGTTAAACTTTATTTCTTCACTAAGTAAACGTCTGATCTCAGTCATTCAGCAGCTTCATTTGACCTTTTTCTTGTTTTAATTGTTAAAAATTAAGTTTAAGACCTGAAACTTTATCAAAACGCTCAGAAAAACGCATAAAAACTGAGATCATGTGACTTTGACACAAAACATAATATTTAAACTACAAATCAAACGTATGGATCGAATGTGAAAGTTTTCAAATGAAAATTCTGATTCATCTAAGCTTCGACCTACAGAATTTATCCACATTTAAAGGTTTTTACTGATTTCAACACATTGAAATATTGTCTCTAACAGACTGAAGATCAGTTATTTTTAATTCTTTACACAAGAAGTTAAGCTTTGTTTAATCATATTTGCTTTTAGTGTCGTTTCATACATTTGAATTTAATATTTTTAGTTTTCTATAATATCACAACTATGAAAAAGTATGAACTTTCTTCTATTTTATAAAAATATGCATCTTTCTTCTATCATTAAAATATAGGCTGTGTTCAAAACCGCCAACTACTCATACTAACTTTAACTTTTAAGTTCCCGGATGCATCCTAGATTCTCCTAAATGTTGGGTATGCATCATGAGGTTACTACTCATACTCAAACTACCCAAGATGCAACGCAACGTGACGTCGCCGATCGTCATTTCCTGTCAAAACGGCAGTTTCAAGCTAGCTACGACGAGGGTAGGTTCACTTCCTGTTTTCAAAACAAAAGCACCAATTGTATGGTAATGGCTTTCCCTATGATAAAAGGCAACGGGTATTTTATTTTGTGAAAATAACCGGAAGTGCGTTGCTCACTACGGCTAGCTTTAGTAGCGCCGAATTCGTGGGAACAAAATTGTAAACAGCCGGTATTTTGTCAGGTTTTCAACACGTTGGGGATCTAAACGACTACTTTCTCACCTGAAAATGTTTCAAATGTTGCTAAAGTTTACAGAGTTTAGAGCTTAAGAGAAATCAGCTTCAGGCCGGCTGATTTCAGCTCGGGCAGGAGCGAAATGCATTGTGGGTAAACACTCTGCATACTGTCTGATCGATTAGTGTGCAGTATGCAGTATAGACATAATATAATCATGTTATATGTATATTATATGCATTTCATAATATACGTATATGGTATGTAGTATGCGGTTTCCAACACAGCCGTAGAAAATATGCAGTTTTCTTCCAACATTCCCGTTCCGTTTTGTTGCTTTTAATACACATTTTAATAAGTTTCGGTTGAAATTCAAACTTTTGGTGTAAAACTCGGACAGAAATCTGTAAATGTTCCCTGATGGAGACCAAAGCTTTGCTCAGAAGTTAAATGAAGCGCCGACATGGACCTGAATGTTCAGATATTGAGTTTATTAAATAGAAAAAAGAATCACAAACACAGACATGAACCAATCACTGCTGCTGGAGCACAGACGCCACCTACTGGCTGCTTTACGCAGCTCGTTTCTGTTAGTTCAGGACGAAATTGAGATATTCACATTTACACTTTGCAGAGGAACCCGATCCCTCCTCTTCCTCCTCTTCCTCCGTACACGGAAGCATGACGGCGGGTAAACATTCAGGCGTTCTTTGTCCGAACACAACAGGCTAAAAGCTCAGAGTCTGTAAGAAAACTGCTTTAATTGGATCAAATCACTGATGACAAGCATGTAAAAAAAGAACTAAAGAATTAAACAGAAATCTACGACAAGATGGAGGTCCTGCTCTGTCTGGTCCACCGAACGGTCGGTTCTGGTAGTTTCAGCCCGGCGGGTCGACGCGGCGCCCGCCTCCTCCGAGTCGGGGGAGACGCCACGAAGCGTTAAAGACGAGTCCTCGTCTCCCCGAATCCGAGGCGGGGAAAACGTGGACCCGGCCGGCTGAAATGACCACGAATCGTCCGTCCAGGTGAACCCCGTTAGCGTTTTTAATGGCGAGTTTTGTGCAGGTGTGAGGAGGGCGCCGTCGGCTCTCAGTCTTTTGAGTCGTCGACCATTCGTAATCATGGCCGACTTCCGTGGAGGCGACGCCGCCGCCTCCAGCTCAAATCTGCTGATTCAGTCTGTACAAAGTCCGGGGGGCGGGCTCAGAAACCCATGCCGCCGCCCATTCCTCCCATTCCGCCCATGCCTCCCATTCCTCCCATTCCTCCGGGCATCTCCTTCTCCTCCTTGGGCATCTCCGTGACGACGGCCTCGGCGGTGGAGAGCAGAGACGCCACGCCTGCGGCGTCCAGCAGCGCCGTCCGGACCACCTGCCGAGGCAGAGGAGGAGGTTAAAGCGGACGTGGCTACTTCCTGAAAATCTTCCACTTTAGAATAAAAATCTGAACCTCAAACAGTTCTGAAAAAGTTCTGAGATTTTAGAGGAAAATATATATATACATACATACACACATACATTATTTTTTTTACTGATATATTGTAAAACTTGATTTTAAAACATTTTAAATGAAAACCAATTACAAAAATTCTGTAAACTAAAATATTTTTATATTAAACTAAAAAAAAATTTTTGTCAATGTAAAAATATTATAGAAAAAGTAGAAATTAATATTTTTAAAAGCCTTTGTTTAATGTAAATTTTTACTTATAAAAATCTTTTGTGGAAGAATTTTAAAAAGCACGAAAAAAAAAAGAAAATATATAAGATAAAAGAACTGATCATTTTTATAGGAATAAGAATAAAGATTAAATAAATATAGAGAATTAATTTAAAAATGGTTTAAAAATAAATTAGTTTGATTTTTTACATCTGCAGAATTTAAATAATCAAAAATAAATAATAATTTAAACCAATTTAATTTAAATAATTCCCAGTTTACAATGTTTTTAAACAATAAATTTATTTATTTTTTTAAACTAAATTATCTAAATACTTAGACATTTTATTTAAAAATGAAAAATATTTTTTTTAAATATATTTTGTGTAAAATAAGTTCAAATTCTAAATAAAAACAGATTTATAAAATTAATCGAATTTTTCTTTTGTCGATTGTGTAAAAAGTTTTATTTTGTGGAATAATTTAAAATATTTATGGAATTAAAAATGAAAAAAAAGATCAACTGGCAGCAACATTTTTAAATTAAAAGTTTTTTTGTTTTTAAAAACAATCCAGTCGTTTGTTTCGTCTCAGTTTGAGTTCCATACATAACGACAGAGCAACAGGTCATGTGACATCACGGATGGTCAGAAATCCGTCCGTTTGTACCTTGGTCGGGTCGATGATGCCCTTCTCCACCATGTTGACGTACTCTCCCAACATGGCGTCGTAGCCGATCTCCGGAGGTCCCTGCAGGATCTTCTCCACCACCAGCGAACCCTCCACGCCGGCGTTCTTGGCGATCGTCATGGCAGGAATACGCAGCGCCCGTCTGATGATGTCCACGCCTAAAGGGGAGGTCGCAAACGGGTTCAACGGCGTCCAGATGTCACAGAAACGCAGGGGGGGCGGCGTGCTTTACTCACCGATCTTCTGGTCGTTGTTGGCGAGTTTGATGGTGTCGAGGGACGGGATGCAGCGTAGCAGAGCGCAGCCGCCGCCGGGGACGATGCCCTCCTCCACGGCTGCCCGGGTGGCGTTCAGAGCATCCGTCACGCGGTCCTTCTTCTCGTTCACCTCCACGTCGCTCGTTCCTCCGATCTAAAAAGCAGAAAAGGCGTCTTAGGTTTGCTCTTCCTGACGTAAAGATGGCTGCCAGCGCGCAGCGGCGAGCCGCACCTTCAGCACCGCCACGCCGTCCGACAGCTTGGCCAGCCTCTCGTTCAGCTTCTCCTTCTCGTAGTCGCTGGTGGTGCTCTCCAGCTGCTCCACGATCTCCGCCGCCCGCTTGTCCACGTCGGCGGGGCTGCCGCCGCCCTTCAGCATCAGCGTGTCGTCTTTGGTGATCTGCACCTCGCCGACTTTGCCGAAGTCGTGCGCCTGGATGTCCTCGAGCGCCACGCCGAAGGTCTCGTCCCCGAACACCTGAAAGGACGGGCGGCAAAGAAACGGGGTCAGCGCGGTGAGGACGGCGCTCCGAGCTACGCCAAACGGCGGCGAGAGCAGAGACGTACGGTTCCTCCGGTGGCGACGGCCATGTCCCTCAGCTGGTTCTTCCGGTTGTCGCCGAAGCCCGGCGCCTTCACGGCGACCACCTGCAGCCCGACCTTCAGCCTGCACGGGAAAGCAGATCGTTCGTTAAACGCGTCGGGGGGAAAACGCGCTTCAGGCGAGCGGAGAACGAGCGCGACGCACCTGTTCAGCACCAGCGTGCTCAGGGCTTCTCCGTCCACGTCCTCCGCCACGATGACCAGCGGCTTGCGGTGCTGGTTGGCGATCTCCAGCGCC
Organism: Odontesthes bonariensis; assembly: GCF_027942865.1. Lineage (NCBI taxonomy): Eukaryota > Metazoa > Chordata > Actinopteri > Atheriniformes > Atherinopsidae > Odontesthes > Odontesthes bonariensis. The sequence continues at coordinate 34,842,681 of NC_134517.1, read as the reverse complement.
GGCACGATGCTCTGCACGCTGGAGATCTTCTTCTCGCTCAGCAGCACGTAGGCGTCCTGGAACTCGCACTTCTGACCTGTTGGACACGAAAAACAAGCCGGGCGGTGAAAACGGGTCCGTCGCAGGCGAGGACGCCGTGCACGCCGCGATGCGACCCGCAGCCTCACCTTTGGCCGTGTTGATGAAGTAAGGCGAGATGTAGCCGCGGTCAAACTTCATGCCCTCGATGATCTCCAGCTCATCGTGCAGCGTCTTGCCGTCCTGGGACGCCGAACGAGAACAAACGTTAACGTTTTACCCAAAACGAACTCGTTCATTAAAGGAATAGTTCGCCTCTTCTGACATGAAGCTGTGTAACATCCCATATCAGCAACATCATTTCTGAACATGTTCTTACCCCCTGCTGCGTCCTGTGAGCAGAGTTCCAGCCTCGTTTTGGTGTTGATGAAGGTAGTCCGGCTAGTTGGCTGGGGTTTAAAAAATAAAGCGTTTTGCTTCTCAGAACAATATGCGTTCAACAGAGTAATACATACATCGAGTTTGGCTCTTGAGAAGCTGACCTATATTGTTAGAAAGCGGGCTTCTGAATTTTATATTTCTGGAGCTGTTGAGGGAGGGAGAATGAGATGATGAAAATTATTTAATTTGTTGTTGGGAGTGCAAGCTGTAACCTACATTTTGAATACTTTTTTAAAATTTATTATTGTTATTATTTCATATTCATTGCACAGTAATTTGCTGACTAATTACTGCGGTTTATTGTATCTTTTTTAATCATTTAATTATCATTTTCTTTACTGCCATATGTTTTGGATGTTTAAATTGTTGGATGTTGTTATATTAACATGAAAAACCAATAAATATATGTTTAAAAAAAACATATACTCGGTCTGCACTTCGTTCTGCACAGCAGGCAGTGATACGAAGGGAGAGAAAATAGGGCCAAGAGATTGTGAGCTCTGACTTTCTCCTGGAGAACCATTTTCTGATGCAAATGTATTACTCTTTTGAACACATATTGTTTTGAGAAGCAAAACGCTTTATTTTTTAAACCCCAGCCAACTAGCCGGACTACCTTCATCAACACCAAAACGAGGCTGGAACTCTGCTCACAGGACGCAGCAGGGGGTAAGAAGATGTTCAGAAATGATGTTGCTGATATGGGATGTTACACAGCTTCATGTCAAAAGAGGCGAACTATCCCTTTAAGCTGCCAATCAGAGCTTCGGGTGTTTTACCTTCACTGTGATGACGCCCTTGCGTCCGACCTTCTTCATGGCGTTGGAAATGATGTTTCCGATCTCCACGTCTCCGTTGGCCGATATCGTGGCGACCTGAAAGGTTCCACAGTTAGTCACCAGCTAACGGCAGGTGACTATCATCCCCGCCACGGCAGAGACCACGGCGCCCGGCGCCCGCTTACCTGTGCGATCTCCTCGGGGGTCGTGACGGGCTTCGACAGATTCTTCAGCTCGTTGATGACGGTCTCCACGGCCATCATGACGCCGCGGCGGATCTCCACGGGGTTGGCGCCCTTGCTGATGGTGTCGAAGCCTTCCTTGGCGATGGCGCGGGCCAGAACCGTGGCGGTGGTGGTGCCGTCGCCGGCCTCCTCGTTGGTGTTGTTGGCCACGTCCTGCACCAGCTTGGCGCCGATGTTCTTGTACTTGTCCTTCAGGTCGATGGCTTTGGCCACCGTCACGCCGTCCTTGGTGACCTTCGGGCTGCCCCAGCTCTGCTCGATGATGACGGTGCGACCCTTCGGGCCCATGGTGACCGCCACAGCGTCAGCCAGCAGGTCCACGCCCTGCAGCATGAGAGCGCGAGCGTCGGCGCCGAACTTCACATCCTTGGCGTAGGCCCGTGTGAGGTGAGGAGCCAGCGCCCGGCTGACGGGCCTCACCTGCTTCATGATTGTAGGTAAACGAAACATCTCTGTGGAGGAAACGGACGAGTTGAGCTTAAAAAAACACAGATCGCGTCCCAACTGCACCCCCTGGTGGCCACAGCACGCTATGACACGAAACCAGTGATTAATCAATAACCTAATCAACTTTAAAAAGGCTTAATGATCACTGAGAAATGAGCTAATTCTAAAATATTAGAGTGTGAACCTTTTAAAAAGGTTAAATTAATTCAAAATGAGTCATTGGACACATTGTGTTGTCAGTTTTTTGGTTAAATTAACTGAAAATAATCTTAGATGTCACATTTCGTAATCTAGCAAATGCTTTAATCCAAAGAGACATACAGGTGAGGAACAAATGACGCGAAAAATCACCAAAATCCAGAAGAGAAAAGCATAAAAATGGCCCAAAAAGTTGATTAATGTTAAAAAAAAATGCTGCAAAACCCATGTAAAAAGTTGATTTAGGCTCAAATATGTGAAATTAATGATATTTCTGCTTTTTCCTGACGTTTTTAAATGATTGAAGGCGACAACCAAAAGAAAAACATGACAAAGGGTTTAAAAAACTGCTGAAGTTGATGTTCAATCCCAACTTAAACTGAGTTTGTTTAATTTCTGCTTCATGATTGTAGGTAAACGAAACATCTCTGTGGAGGAAACAGACGAGTTGAGCTAAAAAACACAGACTGCACCCCCTGGTGGCCACAACACACGACACGAAACCAGTGATTAATCAATAATCTGCTACTTTAAAAAGGCTTAATGATCCCTGAGAAATTAGCTAATTCTAACATATTAGAGTGTGAACCTTTTTAAAAGGTAAATTTAATTCAAAATTAGTCATTAGACACATTGTGTTGTCAGTTTTTTTGGTTAAATTAACTAAAAATAATAATCTTAGATGTCACATTTCCTAATTTAGCAATGCTTTAATCCAAAGTGACATACAGGTGAGGAACAAATGATGGATCCAACTGCAGAGAGCCACTAAAATCAGGGTTAACCCTAACCAGGTGAGAATGCGAAAAATCACCAAAATCCAGAAGACAAAACCATAAAAATGGCCCAAAAAGTTGATTAATGTTAAAAAAAATGCTGCAAAAAACATGTAAAAAGTTGATTTAGGGTCAAATATATGAAATCAAAGGATATTTCTCCTTTTTCCTGACGTTTTTAAATGATTGAAGGCGACAACAGAAAGAAAAACATGACAAAGGGTTTAAAAAGCTGCTGAAGTTGATGTTCAATCCCAACTTAAACTGAGAGTTGATGTTTAATTAAATTAAAACTGAACAATTTAATCCTTTTTGTTTAATGATCCCACTAATCCTTCTGTTTTCTACTTTTTAAGATCTGGTTCAGTCTAACAGTGCAGAACTGAGCAGGAGTTACACTCCCAGGTTGAGTTTAATTGTCTTTTTTCAGGTGTTTTTAATAAATAATTCACATTTTTTAACTTGTAATTCAAGGCTACTAATGACAGCTGGGAACCATTTTTGGTTTTTGTCCTTCAGACATCACAAAAGTGACCTCAACACGTAATTAAACGCTTTACTTTTCCTACTTATTATGAAAACTGACTATTTAAATATCTAATTGTTATTTTTAATCTAATTCAAGAACTTTAACGACGTTTTTCATGATCATTTTCACCACATTTTCGTTCGGTGTTTCGCCTTCATCGTACAGAACTTAGTTCGGTTTTATTTATGAATTACTTTGTAAAAATATCAAACTGCCACAGTTCCTGGTCGCCCCCCCACGTGTGCTCTTCAGGTCGTGCGTCACAAGGTCAAACTGTAAAAGCACGTGCGGAGCAGCCTCCCCATCCCTGCCACATTCATCAGTTACTCAACATCAAACTCCTAACGTTCGGTTCACGTGGGCCGAAATCAAACCGTTAATTAACCGTCCATCGGTCACGAGACAGTTGATCAAACACGTTAATCGGGTTGAGATCAACCGGGAGGCGCGCGGCCACAACCTGCAGAGACATTTTTTTTACTCGCGCGTCCTTGCACGTCATGAGGAGGAATCGGCTCCATTTCTATCAAGCTTAGCATTAAAAAAAAATACTGGCTCGCGTGCGACGTAAACAGCTGTAATATCAGTTTGAACGGTTGTAAGAAAAGGCTCGCGCTCACCTGTGAGGTAAAAAGCCTTGCAGCTGGCACGAGGTCTGTCAGACGGAATGATATAACGACCCGAGGAGAGGAAAGTCGTGTGGAGCTGCGGAGTCTGGAACTGCACATGGGGCTATAACATCCGGGTTATTAACCGGCGCACCCCGGACCCTGCATACAGCATAACTGCACCAGCTGACCGGTTTTATTTCATTTTATTTTTACACTTCCAACAAACCAAAAATGCTTATTTTGGCTCCTAAACACACCAGTTAACGACACGGTCTCGCGCCGTGCGCGCTCACTTTAGCGGTTATGACAGATTTATTCATTAATGTGTGAATTCATGCTCATTCCGGGGCGGACTGTTCTAGAATTTTCTCGCCTTCTATTGGAGGAAAAAAAATACGGGTCAAAGTTGACGTTGTGCAATATTGCGCGAGCTTGGATTGCGTGGCTTTGATATAAATAATTGAAAATGTGGTTTAAAAGTCACTCTTAGTGTTCACACCTCATTGAATAGAGAGTTTTTTTTTTTTAATTTGCGTTTTTATCTCAGCGTCGTGTTGCTAGAACTTTCGTTCAGGCGCTGGAGGACCCAGGCAGGTAGTGCGCATGCGCGTTCTAGATATTTCTTCACGTGGAGAGACTACTTGAGAGTGTCAGATCCACGCTCACAGAAGGGCTGCATCATCACGCCGGCTCTCAGTTCTCTCTCACGTCTAGAAATGGTAAGAATAACCGTCTATTTCCTGGATTTAATGATCCGTGAAAGCTTAGGGTTCATGCACAGAATTCAGGGGATCGTTCGCGTTATTTTAAACGTTTTAATTTCTCACCATGTGGGTTGTCAGCTGCTAACGTTGTGTAAGCTAACAGTAACATCAACTCACAAGGTCACGCTGCAGGGGAGCGCAGTGACTGAACTTGTACCACGTTTCTTTAAATGGATCTTTTACCACATGCTTTACATTCGCGATGCTCCTTAAAGTAAAAAAAAACTGCAGCAGGAAACTGCAGATTTATGCAGCCGCTGTTTCAAATGATGTCTCAGGCAGATCATTGGGTCTCATTGTTATTCATTCACTACCACTACCAGATACTCATGATTGGAGTAAATTAAGTCCCGATTGACCTAGCCTATAATGGGAGGAGCCGGGGATCGAACTCGTGACCTTCCGATCCGCAGACCTGCAGTTAGATTAATGGTCCCTGCTCCTTTTTTCATCTTATATTGTCATTCAGTTCAGGTACCTGTAAATCAGGTACATTTATACTCTTGAAGAGTGCTTCAGAACACATTTATGGTACTTTTTTCACATTTTATGTCCCTTTTATTCTTAGTTTTCTCCCATATTTCAGGTTAATTTGGAGTTTGCTGCATTCATTTAGTAAATTTGATCATAATTTATCATATTTTTTTTCTACCTGAGATGTAGAATCAGTGCCACAATACATTTAAGTATTATAGTACACATACAGGTAATAATTCAGGATACTTCCTTATTTACTCAGATGGCTTTTTATTTATTTTTTATAAAAGGCTCCAGTCTGGGGTTCAGTCTCTTGCCCAAGGGCACTGCAGCATGTGTCCTGGGGAAAGCTGAGATTTGAACCACAAGCTTTCTGATCGGTGGATGACAAAAATTTAATTATTGAAATGTTCATCGACATGTCCACAGTTCAGAAATACTGTAACAAATAGATTTTTACTGGTGAAAATGGGTCTAAATGTAGGAAAGTGTCTTGTTTTATCCAATTATTTTATATTTGATTAGATTTTTACTGGAGAAACTGGCTTTTTCTGATGGTTAAATAAACAAGATGTGGCGGTTTTGAGTCAGACTTTCTGAACTCATTAAGTCGGTTAAATAAGTGTAAGTAGTTGTTTGAAGTTGGCAGATAATGGTAAGTTAATGATGACCGTGAGCTTGTGGAAACTGGAGTTATCTCGCGCTGGTTGGAGGCCGTTGGGTCGGCCTCATGTTGGTTTGTCAGGTGTTTCATCAGTCCTCGTCCTTCAGGGTCAAACAGTCAAAGAATGAGTGCAGCAGCTCCCCCACCTCCTCCTACCAGCCTTCAAACTGGACCCAGTCCTCCCCCACTGGACCCAGTCCTCCCCCACCTCCTCCTACCAGCCTTCACCCAAGGTCACTGCTGCATCTGCTGCTGTCAGACACTTTGAAGCCACAAGGACGGATTTAGACGCTTCTTTTAATGTTTAACAAAGGTTTTATAGTAACTCCGTGGTCCGCCTTAATTAACTACATCTTGACTCTTGGAAATTCTGCAAACTAAATCCCAAGAGATTAGCTTCCCTGATGTCTTTTCTCGGGTGGATGTAACAAAGAATCTCACCAGCAACCCTCCTGCTGCGCATACTACTCTGTTTCAGCTGCTTAATCTCTGCAGGAATCAAAAACATCCGCTTTATTTACACCTTCTTCATGTCATCTACAATCTAGAAATAATTTTGTTGCATAATCTGGGTTTAATTAATGATAAAAACGCCTGCAGGACCCCTGATTGGCCTTTAGTGACCCCTGATTGGCCTGTAGTGACCCCTGATTGGCCTTTAGTGACCCCTGATTCACCTGCAGGACCCCTGATTCACCTGTAGGACCCCTGATTTTATTGGAGCTGGAGTTTTAACACTGTAGAGGCAGTTTGTGGTTTTCCGATCAGTTCAAAGTGGGTTGTGGTCGTTACCCGGTTCTGGAACTCGCTCATCTGTCTGCGGTCTCTTTCAGGCCTTCAGAAAGTTCCTCCCTCTGTTCGACCGGGTGCTGGTGGAGCGCCTCATCGCAGAGACGGTGACGAAGGGCGGCATCATGCTGCCGGAGAAGGCGCAGGGCAAAGTGCTGCAGGCCACGGTGGTGGCCGTCGGACCGGGCGCCGTCAACCAGGTGATCAGAGGAGAACGCCGTTAACTGCCCGTTTAAATGCATTTATCGTTGAAATTTGACCGGTTTTAGCAGACCTTCTTTTGACTGAAACTCTGGCTGTGTTTGAAACCGTATACTGCATACTACATACTGCATACTGCATACTGCATACTGCATACTTCCATACTCATCGATCAAGCAGTATGCAGAGCGTTTACCCACAATGCATTTCGCTCCTGCCCGAACCGAAATCAGCCGGCCTGAAGCAGATTTCCCTTAAGCTCTAAACTCTGTAAACTTTAGCAACATTTGAAACATTTTCAGGTGAGAAAGTAGTCGTTTAGATCCCCAACGTGTTGAAAACCTGACAAAATACCGGCTGTTTACAATTTTGTTCCCACGAATTCGGCGCTACTAAAGCTAGCCGCAGCGAGCGACGCACTTCCTGTTATTTTCACAAAATAAAATACCCGTTGCCTTTTATCATAGGGAAAGCCATTACCATACAATTGGTGCTTTTGTTTTGAAAACAGGAAGTGAACCTACCCTCGTTGTAGCTAGCTTGAAACTGCCGTTTTGACAGGAAATGAGGATCGGCGACGTCACGTTACGTTGCATCTTGGGTAGTTTGAGTATGAGTAGTAACCTCATGATGCATACCCAACATTTAGGAGAATCTAGTATGCATCCGGGAACTTCTCGCTTACTCAAACTCGCATACTAACTCAGAAAGTTAGTAGGAGAAGTATGCGGTTTCGAACACAGACTCTTTCTGGTGTTTTCTGTGAAAAACTGCCAGACTGAACGCGACCGACATCACGTTTTTCTTCCGAAGGAAAGAAGTTTCCATTCATTTTTGACTATTTGGACAAACGATTAATACGCAACTTAGAAAAACGAGCTCAAACTTTAAAAATGCATTGAGCGTTTAAATGTCCCACGTGCACGGCCTTGAGTGTGCACAACAGTTTCTCTTTAGTGTCGTAAAGAAGGTTCCTAAGATGGCGGTGAAGCTTCAGTTTGGGATGTTGTGTCATTTTCTGTGTTTGGGTTTGTTCTTCCAGAAAGGCGACTTTCAGGCGGTGAGCGTGAAGGTTGGAGAGAAGGTTCTGCTGCCGGAGTACGGAGGAACCAAAGTTGTTCTGGAAGACAAGGTGAGGCTCAGCTTCAGACTCCGAGTCGGAGAAATTCCTGCAGATGTTCTCCCATAAGAAAGCTGTCGTATTATTCGTATAATATAAAATATCACCTTTATCAGGCCGGGGACGGTGGGGACGCGTTCCCGGCACTTTGTCTGACGAGCAGATTTGTCCCCACCACTTTAAGAAAGTAGAGAAAGTGCAAACGCCGCTTTTGGTGCAGAACCTAAAAACTATAATTTTATATCATGGCATTCTCCTAACCAAAGACTATTTGATCCGCTCTGCTTTCACTCTCCTTGTATGAATGCGCTTGCGATCAGCCCCCATAGCTGAATAGCAACTATGTTGAATCCGCTCCCACACACTGCGCTGGCGGTCTCAGTCTGTTACAGTAACGAGCGATGAAAGACGTTGCAGGTGAAGATTCGTCAGTGTTTATGATGCATATCAGGCGATCAGGGGTTGCATATCAGGGGTTGCTGCTCGTTCACTCTTGCCCGTCGTTTCATAGCCTGGTAATGTTTGAAAACTTTGTCAGGGCGAGGGCTGTTTGTCGCCAGGCTACGTCTCCTGATGCGCTCTTGCTTGGTCGAGGTTTGTCTGTAGCCCCTTTCACACTGCGACCCGCTACCTTAGTGGGTCCAAATTGCACCTTCGACCCGCGTCGAGCAATGTGAACGCTTGGCGTGTCAGGGTGACCCGTGTCGCCTGAAGCCGAGTTCAGGGGGCGTGGCCTAGTGGCAGAGCGTCACACGAAACGCATAAAATGCTGGGCGTGTACAATGACGTAGGCACAAGCCATGCGTCAGAGGTAGGGTTAAATACACCTTGAGGTGTTTTTGCAATTGTATATGCAGTTCATGGAGATGTTACTTTACGGTGCGTGGGAAACCGCGCTCTCCCATCTTTCTCGCCAGCCCTTCCAGCAGAGGTCCATCTTTCACCGTCCCCGACATGTGGCGGTAAATAACGTCCTCTGCTCGGAGGCTGAGGAGCTCGCGGACCTCCTTGTCTCCCCAGTTGGCCATATTAAAAAATGTCTCCAACTTGATGTAAAACAGAGTGAAACTTGTCCTCACCTGTCGCTGTTGTTCTGAATCAGCTGTACATTCTGTCTTTTAAACTCCTCACGTCACGCCCACGTCCGACCCGCGTCGATTGCGTTCACATCAAACTCGGCTCGGCAAAAAGACTAGGGTCCGACGCGGGTCGAAAGGCGAGTTGACGCGGCAGCCCGGGTCGGCAGTGTGAACGCAACAGCGGACACGCTAAATTCTCGAATTAAACGCGGGTTATTCGGCAGTCTGAAAGGGGCTAGAGATTTGTTGGTGTGTCAAGGGCTGTGCAATTACCAAAATCGTGTCTTGTACTAAAATGCGGATTTTGAAATACGAATAGGGCCTACTCTTAAGTTTGTCCCAACCCAGGATGTTTCCGACGGCCTAAACAAGACCGCGCAGATGGCTTTTAACTTTTAATACGTGGACAATATCGCGTCGATACGCATCATCTAATGCAATGCCTGTAGGACCCTAAACCTCAATTCGGAAGTAATGGGCCTAGCTTGTACCCAGCACTTTTCAAACCTTACTCAGGTTTATGGTAATTGTCCCCAGCACTTCTGAAATCAAACTGACGCCCATGACCTTTTATTATCGTGGTTTATCTTTAAAAAGTGACACTTATCCTTCAGTCCTCTCGTTTATCCTCAGACTGAATCGTCTCCTTTCCTTCATGGTTCACGTCTTCTTCGGCTGTGATTAAACAACTTGTTGCTGCCCGGATTTTTCCGGTTCATTTCGCTCGCTCTGGAACCTTTTTTCTGTTCCCGGTTTTAACGTCTCGTCTCTTCTCTCCCGCAGGACTACTTCCTGTTCCGTGACTCCGACATCCTCGGCAAATACATGGAGTGAACCCTCAGTTTGTTTTTCAGTGTGAAGTCTGTCGTCCCCGCAGAGAAGACATTAACTTCATTTTGTGTCTGTTTTTCTTTTTTTATGTCGTGCTGCAAATTGTAAATAATTCCAATCACATTTTGTTACAATAATAAAGTCAAACTTCAAATCTTTGTTGATTCTTTCTGTTCTTGAACATATTTTATTGTAGTTAAATCAAACTGGATTCTTCCACTCCAGACAATTGAATGGAAGCTGAATGTGTGACTTAACAGTTCAAACTTTCATTTTAAGGAGAAGATCGTTTTTTTTTGTTTTTTTTTTAAACCTGAACCTTATTTCGATAACAGTTTGGTGAAAGTCGGCGTTCTTCGGAAGATATTTAGATCACTGGAGGTCGGCGTATATCCATATAACGGGAGAAAACACAATACAGCCTCTAAAAAAGGCATTATCTGTCTTTATTTCACCAATACTTTAAGACCAATGAATGAATGAACGCGTACTATTGCACTGTTAGCTCAGAGCTGCCGTGTTGTTGCTATCGGGGGCTTATAGGAAGCTCTCTACATGTATTCTGCCTCGTATTTTAACAGTATTTAATGCTGCAGCTAATTTTAACTGTGAAAATGCTGATTAATGCCATGTAAAACTGTTTCTGTCATACAAGGACAAACTTTATTTTTTAACTGTCAAAGTATCCGTTCTAAAGGAAAACAGGACCGAAGCAGCTGTTTAGTTTCCAAGAAAGTCTTCAGTGAAGCTTTAAGTGAAATTAAGTTTTATAGACTGATGATTAAATGTCAAAAAGGAGCTTTTTCCATTGATCTTTGTGATCTGACATTTCAAAGAAAGGAGCTTTGATAACTGGTCGGTGTCGGTTTGCTGGAACATTTTAAATAACTTTATAACGTCTACTGACATCTAGTGGTCAAGTTGGAGATAGCACCATCTTAATGGCATCTGTCCATTCAGGTAAGCAACAAATTGGTCACCAATATGGTCAGCAACATCTGAAATGTCGTTAAACGTCTCTTAAAGCAGCATCTACAACGAGTGCTTCTTCCCCTTTGTCACCTAAACAGTTTTCTTCTTCTACGTGTCTTTTTGGGTGGTAACAAAGACCAACTGCACCAATTCACTTCTGGTTTGTTTATAAAACCTGGCAGCTGGTTCCACAGAGAGGGGCCTGATAACTGAAGGCTCCGCCTCCCAAACTGGCAGCTGGTTCCACAGAGAGGGCCCTGATAACTGAAGGCTCCGCCTCCCAAACTGGCAGCTGGTTCCACAGAGAGGGGCCTGATAACTGAAGGCTCTGCCTCCCAAACTGGCAGCTGGTTCCACAGAGAGGGGCCTGATAACTGAAGGCTCTGCCTCCCAAACTGGCAGCTGGTTCCACAGAGAGGGGCCTGATAACTGAAGGCTCCGCCTCCCAAACTGGCAGCTGGTTCCACAGAGAGGGGCCTGATAACTGAAAGCTCCGCCTCCCAAACTGGCAGCTGGTTCCACAGAGAGGGGCCTGATAACTGAAGGCTCTGCCTCCCAAACTGGCAGCTGGTTCCACAGAGAGGGGCCCTGATAACTGAAGGCTCCGCCTCCCAAACTGGCAGCTGGTTCCACAGAGAGGGGCCTGATAACTGAAGGCTCTGCCTCCCAAACTGGCAGCTGGTTCCACAGAGAGGGCCCTGATAACTGAAGGCTCTGCCTCCCAAACTGGCAGCTGGTTCCACAGAGAGGGGCCTGATAACTGAAGGCTCTGCCTCCCAAACTGGCAGCTGGTTCCACAGAGAGGGGCCTGATAACTGAAGGCTCTGCCTCCCAAACTGGCAGCTGGTTCCACAGAGAGGGGCCTGATAACTGAAGGCTCTGCCTCCCAAACTGGCAGCTGGTTCCACAGAGAGGGGCCTGATAACTGAAGGCTCTGCCTCCCAAACTGGCAGCTGGTTCCTCAGAGAGGGGCCTGATAACTGAAGGCTCTGCCTCCCAAACTGGCAGCTGGTTCCACAGAGAGAGGGGCCTGATAACTGAAGGCTCTGCCTCCCAAACTGGCAGCTCTTGTTCTTGTTATGTTGTTGTGACTGTATTTGTATTTATTTGTGGTTTTCTGTTGTTTTTTCTTGTGTTTTCTTGTTGTTCTTTGTAGTCTTTGTGTGTTTCCTGAAGGTTATTTTTTTGTTTTGTAGTAACCATACTGCATAGTCATCTTTTTCTTCAGTATAAAAGTGGTTGTTTTTTGCCTTTTGTGGTCGCCCCAACAATCTTTATTTGACTTCTGTCTCTCTCTCAGGGGGATTTGTGGCTGTTTGTAGTCCTCTGTGTTCTTATTACTGCCTTATTTGTGTTGCTTAGGGCTTTGAATGTGAAGCCGGTTGTTTATCGATACAATTTCACTTAATAAATCGGTTTATTTGGTTTTGTAAACCTTTACGCTCCGTCATAAATCACCCTGTGACCGGAGCACTTCCGCCTCTCAGCTACGACGCCGCCGCTGACGAACATCCGGGTATTCTGTCGAGATGGTCATGGCGGAGGGTGCTGCAGTTCTCAGGAGGAATCGGCCTGGAACCAAGGCTAAGGTTCGTTTTCTCCCCTCGGGAACTCTGGGGTGTTATTGCAGCTGGTCCCCGTGATAGGGCGAAGCTGTCTCCGTGATGCTGTTTTGTATTTCGGCACCTGTTTGAGTCGATAGTTCCGTCTCAGAGCTCCGGTCTGAAGGGCTTGACCTGCATATACACAGCTAACGAGCTAGCTTTGGCTAGCTGTCGTTAGCTTTGGCTCCTCTACCGTCTACTTGCTGGAATAACGTTTAACGTCAAAGCTACCTCTCGTGTCTGATATTAGATTTAAATAATCTTTGGTTTACACTTGAAGTAAAGTTAAACAATGACAGAGGTGTACACGGTATTAGGTACCACCAAACCCACAGCTGCGCTCCTCAGCGTTGCAGGAAGTAGTCACATCCTAGCTGACGTTAGAAAGCTAGCTAGCTAGCTAAAGTCTTAGCATTGGTACAGGAAGAATTACAACTGTTAACTTTAGAAAAATAAAGATTTTCCTGCCCGTGAGCTTATAGACGAATGGTTAGATATTTATATGAATGCCTTAAATCCACATTTGTCGTGCCATGTCGTTTGTTAACACCAGATTCGGTTAGTTGTTCTGAGTTAACGGAAGCTGACAGCTAGCTCCTGTGGTTAGCATTTGTTAACTGCTAGTTGTCAGCACTGACAGCTGTTCTCTGCAGGATTTCTACAACTGGCCGGATGAATCATTTGAGGAGATGGACAGCACCCTGGCTGTTCAACAGGTGCGTTTCCCCTCCACAACTCGGGCTGCGTTGTGTTGCTGGTGAATTGTCTTAAAAAGCTCAGTTTATTTATGATTTATTCAGCTGAACACATCTGTAGTTGGCATGTCCCAAGTAAAAAGAAAACGATTTCCAGGCTAACTTTTCTGTTTGATAATAAGTTTAAAAGTTATCTGCAGACATTAAAACACATGTTCAGTTAAATAAGTAAAACTGATATTATTGAAAGAGAGAATTACATTAACTTGTAAATATTCTGGGTTTGGATTATAGCAGTTTTGGCAGGTAAATGGGGTCAAAGTCAATATCAAAGTTTCCAGATTTTTCTGCTTCCAGTCAATTGATAACCATGAGATATTAATGTTTGGTCTATGGACTTCGTCTACATCCTGGGCCCAAATACATTCACCTTGTTTTTAGCATAATTCAGCTGAAAAAAAACAACACGTCTAAGAGATCCGGTTGAATTAAATTCAGTTTATATCAGGAAATAATAGATAATGTAATCTCGAAGCTCTTCAAAGATCCAGACCAGTTCAAACAGATTATAATCTAAGTCGTTGTAGTGTAATCGTAATCAACATGTCCTCTATTAAAGGTGAGGTCTGTTGGATTTATTGAAAAAGAGATATATGTGTTCAATCTGCTTCAAAATGTTGGTGATCTGGTTAACAGAACCAGAGAAGAAGAGAAAGTATCTGAGTGTTTTCAGCCGTTTCAGTGTTCCTGTGTGTTTCTGTTTCAGTACATTCAACAGAACATTCGGTCAGATTGTTCCAATATCGACAAAATCCTGGAACCCCCGGAGGGTCAGGACGAGGGGGTGTGGAAGTACGAGCACCTCAGGTAAAACGCTCTGACCTGGTGTCCACATACCTGCAGACGGGTGGTTGTTCTGTGGTTGTTTTCCTTTTTATATTTCTGTTTTCAACCTATCCTGAGCGGCCTCAGGCACAGAGCTGAAGTCAGGACAGAACTGAACTCTACTTTCACACCTCTGATTTCCTGCTGGGTCACCGTTTTATTTAACTCGTGCCAGTTTAAACACGTTCCATGAATCGTACTGAGGACAGTCTATCCTCTGGTATTAGGAGGTTTCATTGTTTTTTATTATGGAGGGAACGGGTGGATACGAGCTGCTCTAACCCTCTAAAATCTGCTTATTGAAGTAGAAACTGGAACCTCTAACCGTGTTCTTGTTGGATTCTCTTGCAGACAGTTCTGTCTGGAGCTCAATGGACTTGCTGTAAAACTGCAGGTGAGTAACTCAACCCCCCCCCCCCAATCTGGTACTTTTTATGTTCTTTAGATGATTTACAGCCCATCATGAACATTTATTAACACCGTCCAACGTCTGTAGAGAGCTGGCAGAGGCCTTCATGTAGATAATGTCCCCATAATTCTTCTTTTTTTTTTTAATTTAATTTTTTTAATTATTTTTTATTTATTTATTTAATTTAATTTATTTTTATTTTATTTTAAATCAGGCTTCTTAAAGACTTTTTTAAATAGAATATTAAATAAAATATGAATCAAAATGTATAATTCGGAAATGAACAAATTAAAATTAGGTTTTTTTTTTTGTTTTTTTTTAAATGAAGAAAGGGAAAAAAATGATAATAATTGTACTCCCTACCCCATCCCCCTTTAAGGACTACAGATGGAAAATAGCACTCCTGCTAAATCCGATGTAACCATCTTGTTGTTGTTGTTCATGAAATGGCTGATTTATGGTATAGCATGCTGTCCTTTAAATAAATTCATTCATAATCAATAAGAGGTGGCGGCAATGAGATTTATTCCTTGATAAAATCCCCAGTTTTAGTTTTAAAGGGATAGTTCGCCTCTTTCGACATGAAGAGGCAAACTATCCCTTTAACAGTCGCAAGAAGTAAACTGAAAGCGAACCTTTGATGGCGTTCGGATGAAACCAGCCCACAGAAACGCTGCGGACGGCTCTAACAAAGAGTTAAAAGTGTTGTCAGGAATCCCAAACTGTCGTCTCTCCGCCGCAGAGCGAGTGTCACCCGGACACGTGCACCCAGATGACGGCCACAGAGCAGTGGATCTTCCTCTGCGCCGCCCATAAGACACCCAAAGAGGTGAGTCCGGTCGTCGCTGGTGAATCTGCGGGTGAAACTCTGCTGTGACTGACGGTTTGTGTTGCTGCCCTCAGTGCCCTGCCATCGACTACACCAGGCACACGCTGGACGGAGCTGCCTGCCTTCTCAATAGCAACAAATACTTCCCCAGCAGGTCAGTCGCTGTCCGACTGCAGACTTTATCAGATCCAGCATCTTTCAGGGGTTTGAGTCTGCTCCTCACTTTCAGCTCATTTAAAGGGACAGTTCGCCTCTTCTGACATGAAGCTGTGTAACATCCCATATCAGCAACATCATTTCTGAACATCTTCTTACCCCCTGCTGCGTCCTGTGAGCAGAGTTCCAGCCTCGTTTTGGTGTTGATGAAGGTAGTCCGGCTAGTTGGCTGGGGTTTAAAAAATAAAGCGTTTTGCTTCTCAAAACAATATGCGTTCAACAGAGTAATACATTTGCATCACAAAATGGTTCTCCAGGAAAAAGTCAGACCTCACAATCTCTTGGCCCTATTTTTGCCTCCCTTCATATCAATGCGTACAGCTACCTAGCGACAGCCGCGCCTGTTACGCTGTTTGCTGCTCGGTCTGCACAGCAGGCAGTGATACGAAGGGAGAGAAAATAGGGCCAAGAGATTGTGAGGTCGGTCTGACTTTTTCCTGGAGAAACGATTTTGTGATGCAAATGTATTTTTTTTTTTTTAAACATATATTTATTGGTTTTTCATGTTAATATAACAACATCCAATAATTTAAACATCCAAAACACATGGCAGTAAAGAAAATAATAATTAAATGATTAAAAAAGATACATTAAACCGCAGTAATTAGTCAGCAAATTACTGTGCAATGAATATGAAATAATAAAAATAATAATAAATAAAAAAAAGTATTCAAAATGTAGGTTACAGTTTGAACTCCCAACAACAAATCATTTTCATTATCTCATTCTACCTCCCTCAACAATTCCAGAAATATCATAAAACTCATAAAATGCAGGGGGTAAGAAGATGTTCATAAATGATGTTGCTGATATGGGATGTCACACAGCTTCATGGCAAAAGAGGCGAACTGTCCCTTTAAGCTGCGTCCAGCTGAGTAAAACTCCTGAATTCTTCTTGTTTTCATTCAATTTGGACTTTTTTACTTGCTGTCGTTACTGATTCATCGTGAATAAGAACATTTCTTCCTTCATCAGTGAATGTAAGGATAACGTTTTGGTGTTCAGCCTCTACAATGTGAAGCTTTAATCAGACGAAACAAAGAAGAAAGCAGCAAACAGAAACGGACTCTTCACATCCTGCTGATGTACAAACTTTGTCCTTTTAAATGTCGGGACAGCCGCGTCCCGGTTAATCCGGGTGGAGATTAATCTGGGTGATCCGGCTGCTTTGTGTTCGCAGGGTGAGCATCAAGGAGTCATCGGTGGCCAAGCTGGGCTCCGTCTGTCGTCGCATCTATAGGATATTCTCTCACGCCTACTTCCATCATCGTCAGATATTTGACAAGTACGAGGTGGGTTAAAGACTTTATGCGTCTCTGAACAGTTGGGAGCCGATAATCTGTCGGATTAAGATTCCTCGCCGTCTTTTCCCACCTGTGTGACGTCATTATTAGAGGTGCACCGAATATTTGGCAACCAAGAATATTCGGCCGAAAACGCCAAAAAAACCACATTCGGCTTTTGGCCGAAAGCAACAGACTTTTACAAAAATAAAAGCCTGTGAGCAACACATTTTTACAAAATAAAAGCCTGTGAGCAACACATTTTTACAAAATAAAAGCCTGTGAGCAACACCTTTTTACAAAATAAAAGCCTGTGAGCGGCACATTTTTACAAAATAAAAGCCTGTGAGCAACAGACTTTTACAATAATAAAAGCCTGTGAGCAACACATTTTTACAAAATAAAAGCCTGTGAGCGACAGACTTTTACAATAATAAAATAAAGAATAAAAACTGCGTTAATACGCAATAAAATATTTATCAGCGTTAAATAATAACGAGTTAACTCGCTCAGCCCTTTATATTTCATATTAGAGATTATCTATATTATTACTTCATTGAAAGTTTATCAAGCGTTCCTATAAAAGATGCGGCTGCAAAGAATTGTGGGTCAGAATGACCTCCTTCGTCTCATAAAGGGACAGTGCGATGTGTTTCCTTTAGTCTTTAGAGAGTTCACATACTTTCAGGTCATTTCACCCATTGTCTTCCAGCCGAGGCTCATGGGTAATGTAGTGCAGACACACCCTCAGAAACGCCAGCGTAAAGCCAACCGGTTGGACCACGTCCTCATGTTGCTGTTGGCAACCGTTTCACTGCTCTGTTGTGTGTGTGCAGAACGAGACGTTCCTGTGTCACCGGTTCACGCGCTTCGTGATGAAGTACAACCTGATGTCGAAGGACAACCTGATCGTGCCGATCCTGGAGGAGGAAGTGCAGAACACCTCGTCAGCTGGCGAGAGCGAGGCCTAACCAGCAGCCGCTGCCATTTAAGGGAGACGTAAACTCACAATATCTACACAATACAGAGGAGACGCACTCATTCTGCTTATATTTAGACCCACACTACAGTGTATTCAGGCTCCTGTGTAGTGACACTGTCCACGTCCCTCCTCCCCCCACCCACCCGTGTCTGTCCCAGAGGAAGCAAAGCTGCCAGGAGTTCAGCCTGTCCTGCATCATCGTTACGTTTCCGCTCGCGCTTCTCATTCACCACAACACGATCCGGCCCGCTTTCAGACGCCATCTTTTTGTGTTTTTACCACTTATCGAAGCCCAAAAGTTTACTCACCATAAAGACGACAACTTTTTTTCCATCTGCAGGACGCCGCACGTGTAACCCCGGCCGGTTAGTTTTATTTATCCGTTTCGTTAGATGGAAGTCGAGTGAATTAAATATAAATAAATATAAATGTTTCGAAGCAGAGAAGAAGAAGACGCTCGGAAGCTTTCAGACTCAGAACGCCTTCTTAAACGCGTAAATGTTTCGAAGCAGAGAAGAAGAAGACGCTCGGAAGCTTTCAGACTCAGAACGCCTTCTTAAACGCGTAAAAAACAACAACAAAGGAGCTGCGTTAAAGGGTCATTCCACCCGTTTAAGATGAGAGCAGATATTTCTCTCTGGGGACTCCATTACCCACAATGCAACAGTTAGTTTCACTCTCCAGTTCCTCTTTAGCGCACAGACCTTCAGTTCAGGATGTTTTTTTTTAATAGTTTGTGAGTCAGAGACTGTTTCCAGGAATGTGAGGAAGGCGACTGCAGCCGAGCAGGAAAACCGGCGAAACGGGTCGCCGCCGGAGTCCGTAACCCCGGAAACGACGCCACCTCGCAGCTCCCGGTTGGCGGAGAACTCCCGTCTTTCTCCCGTCTGTTTTTATAAAAAGTCAGACGACTGATTTGGCTCCTTAAACTGCGGCGATTTAAGAAACCGACGCGACAGTAAAAAAGCATTAATGTGAACGCCGCCGCTCGCCGTGGTCATTCTGGGGTTTTCTTCTTCTTCGCCCCCGTCCCTCTGTAAATATGACCCCCTCCTCTGGACTCGCCGTCATGTTCCCGCTGGTGTTTCTTATCGGCTTCTCTTCGCTTTGTGTCGCTGACCCGCCCCGGTTCGGTTCGGAGGGGGCGCCCCCATCAAACGGATCTAAAGACGTAGCAACGCCGTCGAAAACACGGCGCAGGCGTGCGGCTTCGTGGTCGCTCTGTGCGTACGTGTCCTCTCAGTCGAGGCGTTCGGACGGATCCCCCCCCCCCCCCCCCTTTAAACGCCGTGCGGCCGTCCTCCTGAACGCCCGATAAACGCCACATTAAAGGAGGAGACATGAAGAGTCAGAGCACAACCCACCTCCCTCTTTAACCTCTCCTCGTTAAGTTATTGTGTGGGAGGAGTCTCATCTGTCCAACCCACCTTTTGTTTTTTAAATGGACTAAAAAATTTTGTTACTGTTGACATTTTCATGATGTCTGTTAATAAAAAAGGAAAAAAAAAAAAAATCTATTATTCACACGGTTGTGTGGACTTTTTGTTTTGGTTTCTGGTCATCACGCAAGCCTCCAGCGCCACCTGCTGGCCACACAACACACGCTCATTCACTCCAAACCAGCTGATGAAGCCACAGCTGGATGGGAAAACACAAAATATTTGATAAAATATTAAAAAAAGGACCTTTTTCTTTATATTTTATTCCATAAAGGGAGCAGAAATCCAGTAAAGGAGTCAAAAACTGAAGGACAATCACAGGAAATACTGTCTTTAGACTGAAAAAGCACCAAATGACAAAAAGGAAAGAACATGTACAACTCCCAAAGAGAAGGAAAACATGCAACATTAATACTGATGTTTAGTTAAAAAATTCATCTAAATCATTTACAACTCCAGACTGAAACCACACATCGACTCCCTAAAACATCCCGAGACCCAGAAATCAGTTTCTTAAAGGAGCCGGAAGGAGTTTCTCAGGTTAAAAAAGTCTTTTACAGCATCTGTGACACATTTCCAGACAAAAAGTCCCTCGTTTCTGTCCGACTTTCTCTCGTATTTAAAGTGATCTTGAGCCATAGTTCTGAACGTTTGTCCCAAGACTTTTGCCCCCTGCCTCACCTGATGATCAACCAGAGGAATTAGAAGATCAGAGATCTGCATTAAAGGAGAGTTCCACTCATTTCTAAACTACACTACCCACAATGCAACACAGAGTACGGTTTGATTTCAGCGTGTCGACAGTACCATGTGATCGTCAGACGTCCGGGAGCGAGCTGTGTTCTTCTCATTATGGCTTCGTTTTTTTAAAAAGTGCTGAGTTCTGCGTTAAATAACGTTGCCGTGGTGACATCATCCGCCGCCTTCCTGCTCACATGCAGGTGACCTCCGCCTTCCCCTCCTCCTGCTCGAAGCCTCCTTCCTCCAGGTGCGACAGGGAGCTGGGGAACCCCCCTCCGAACACCGGGAAGCCCCCGATGCCTCCCGCCACGGGGGAGAGGTCGTCCGTGGGGGCGGAGCCGCTGATGGAGCGGCTCACGGAGCGACCGGACACGTCCGCGTGCACCGCCGCTGGCTGGAGACACAAGACCAACACCAACAGGGTTTTATTTACTCCCGATGACCTCAGAAGGGAATCTGGGTTCATTTCTGGTTCATTTTGAATGAAGTTTTAGTTCATTTAGTCGATTTTAGTGTCTTTTCAGTCAGTTTGTGGTTAATTTCTGGTTAATTTTGAATGTTTTCATCACTTTTTGGGTCTTTAAAATAGACTAAATGAACTAAAACGTATCATAAAGACACAAAAAGTGATCAAAAACATTAAAAACGAACCAAAAATAAACAGAAATTTACCACAAACGGACTGAAAAGACACTAAAATAAACTAAATGAACTAAAACTTAGTCTTTTCAGTCCGTTTGTGGTAAATTTCTGTTTCATTTTGAATGTTTTTCATCACTTTTTGTGTCTTTATGATGAGTTTTAGTTCATTTAGTTTAGTTTTTTTTGTTTCATTCTGTCAGTTTGTATCATTTGGTAAATTTTCAATTCCATATGGTGAGTTTATATCATATAAATTTGTTTTTCATGCCTGCAGCCTGATAGTCTTTGCCTTTTTGTTTGTTTTTATGGTCATTTCCGTCTCCTTTTAGTCAGGTTTTGTTTGTCTCTGAGTCTTTGAGGTTAATTTGTGTTTTTATGATCACTTTACGTTATTTTTTTTGTCAGTCTTAATGTCTTTTTACTCATTTTAAAGGTAATTTTTAGTTTCTTTGAACTCACTTTGACTCTGAAGTTCTTCTCTATCTTTTTCTGAACATCTTTTTTGCACATCTGTCTCTCTGTTGTCAGTTTTTATCTGTTCTTTTGATCAGTAAGTGTATTTATGAGCTTGTATTGTGCGGCCTCAGCTGATGAAGAGATGCAGAAGGAGACGAGTGATAAACTTAAACTGAAAAACACCTTTCTCTGTGCTGATGCCTTCAGTTTTTAATTACTTTATAGAAGCTAAACTAAATATTTGCTTTGCATCTGTCTGAATAATTAAACTGAGCAGTTTATCTATATCTATATGTATAGATATAGATAGATAGATAGATTAAATTAAATATTTGAAGTAAATCAGTCTGGAAACGAGTTCAGGTGTAGTTCAGTTTCTGTCCACCAGGGTGCAGCCAAACACCGAGGAAGACTTTAAGGATCAACTGATCAGATGTGTTTGAATGTAAAACTGTTTCATGGGGAAAACTATTCATCCAAACTGTGTGTTCGATGTGTTTCTGTGAGCGATCAGCTGGCGTTTTGTTCCAGGTTTTGCAGGTTTTTTGGACCAATCGTGGCAAAAGAACGAGAGACTTCCTGGATGCATCTCTGCTGAGTTGTTCTGTGACGCCTCGTTACGCTGTAAGTAAATGAAATGAATAAAATGCGTTAACGTCTCACCTGGTTCTTCAGGTGTCCGGCCGCTGGGTTCCTGATTGGCCGCTGGAGAAACACGACCTGCTTGGTGGCCAGGTTCCCGTCACTGAACACAGGACAGCGGCGAGGTCAGGAAAACAAAAGCGGTGTAAGCGTTCAGGAAGAGGAAAAAGGTGCGTTCCCACCTGTCGTGTCGGATGATGGGCGTGGGCAGCACGCAGGTGAGCAGCCAGCCGAACTCAGCCAGGGTGTGAAGCAGCGGCCCGTAGTCCGTTTTCACATCGGCGCCCTGCAGACCAGCAACATTTACAGGTAAAACACCGGGAGAACGGGCCCAGGGAGGGTTCAACGGGCTAAAGCTCGGTCTCACCTCGATGACGGTCCACTGCTCGACCACGATGGTGTCGTTGGCGGGGGGGGAGGTGCTCCTCTCCTCGTACACAAACAGACCCTCCAGCGATCTGGGCACCGGCTCGCCTGAAACAAAGCCGGCCCGTTAAACGGCTGCGGTCATGTGATTAAAGCTGGAAAATGTTTGTTTACCAAAATAAAGCTGTTGGAAGATGAAAACAGATTTCAGATTTTCACCATCGGATCAACAAGTTGAATATTTAAACTAGGGCCGGGCGAGTTAACTCGTTATTATCGCGTTAACTCATTAATTATTTAACGCTGATAAATATTAACGCAGGTTTTATTATTTATTTTATTATTGTAAAAGTCTGTTGCTCTCAGGCTTTTATTTTGTAAAAGTTTGTTGCTCTCAGGCTTTTATTTTGTAAAAGTTTGTTGCTCTCAGGCTTTTATTTTGTAAAAGTCTGTTGCTCTCAGGCTTTTATTTTGTAAAAGTTTGTTGCTCTCAGGCTTTTATTTTGTAAAAGTCTGCTGCGGAACCGGAAAAGAAAGTAAACCTGTGCATTTTTTGCACATACCTCGGACTTTAACCTGTGCACATACATATATTTACTTTACTTTATTCTAATCTATATGTATATATTTTTAATCTTATTTTGTATTTTAATCTTGCTTATATATTTTATTTGATATTCTACTATTCTAATTTAGGAATTTTTAATTTTACTTTAACTTTCCATTAATGTTACTTTGCTACCTAGTTTATATTTTGTATTTTGTGGACGGCGGGCAAAGGTCATTTCACTGCATGTTGTACCGTGTATAACGATGCATGTGACAAATGAAACTTTGAATCTTGAATCGGCGGATCCACCAAACATGGAGAAGGGTACGGAACTTTTACTCGGCCATTTTCATTTTAAAGTTCTTCCAGACGGCGGAGTCGACAGAACCAAAGTCATCTGTAAACACTGCCAAGTTGAATTGTCTTCTCAGCGTAGTAGTTCCAGTCTAAAATATCACTTAAAGGCAAAACACACAACTGATAGCAGCAAGTCATTCAAGGAAACAGACAGTGGAGCGAGGCTTCTACATAAAAACTACAGAAAGATGCTGATGTTAAAAGTGTGTTTGCACAACAAATGTTATGGCACTTTCATTCATATGGCAGCACATTTAAAATAAAGCTAAATGCTAAAAGCTATACGCTACTTTTGAATTCATTTTTGGATTCTGCGTACAAATGCGATTAATCGTGATTAATCAGGGAAATCATGAGATTAATTAGATTAAACACTTTAATCGTTGCCCAGCCCTGGTTTAAACCTTTAGAATCGGTGCAGAATAATTCTGCTGCTCAGGAAACTAACCGCTGACCCAGTTATTAGAAATAGGTTCAGATTTCCCATGTGATCATACGAGAGGAGAAAGGAGGGTTCCTGTCGCTGCCCGTCTGAATTTAATGAACTCTGAGGGCTGAAGGCGCCGACTGACCCAAATCCATTCAGCAGCAGAACCTGCACAAACCAACCGAAGCCGGGGGAGTCGCATCCAAATGTGCTTCAGTCTTTTTCTGCCCAAAAACAAACAAACCAAACAAAAATCAGACGCTTCCTGTTTCGTCTCCTCTGCCACTGGATCTATATTTGGAGCGTCTTCCCGACCTCAGCGACCTCACTTCCTGTTCCTCTGCAGAACAGCTGACATTCTCATCATGAGACGGATCCTCATCCCTTCTGGAGCTGGAAAGGGAAAGATTCTTCCAAAGAAGAAGAAGAAGAAACGGCAGCCATGCCGAGAGGACAGACGCCGAAAAGTCCACCTTAAAAACGCGTCCTCGGTCCTGAAAATAACCGTGTTCGCTCACACTGAAATAATCCAAGAGAAGTCTCAGTTAGACGCTTCCTATCTCCAAATGTTCCAGCTGCAGGGAACTGTGGGTCGGCGATGAGTCCTTCATCTTCATCGTCTCCTTTCCTGAACATTTAGAGTGGCTCCAGCTCCAGATAACTCCGCTGCAGGTGGTTCTGAGCGGCCACATCTCGGATTTCTGTGGGTTCAGCCGGTCTTTGTTTCATGTTCGTGAAACTGATTTTGAAAAGGCTTTCAGCGTGTTTCCTAACTTCAGGCATGAAAATCCCTCACCTTTCGGCAAAATTCGCCGTTTTGGTCCCAAAATAGGTGACTTGTGTGAATCGTGTAGATCCAAAGAGTTGTTTTTTTTCTTTTTGGGGGGGGTACATCCACTGACGCATACAAATGGTTACAGCCAATCGAGATTATTAGCCATTAATAACTAGCGCTTCTTTTCTATTGGTGTTCTGATCAGCTGGTGCAACCCTCTCCTGGTTGCCAGTCCTCGCCTACGAATGTTCCACTGATTCAGACGGCAAAGTCACATTTTTATTGATTGACATGGCAACCTCATTTCCCGCTGGATCTAAACGGACTGATGGAAGGTAAGTCGCTCACTGTGGCAAACATGTGCACATAAATGTTATTCTAACATGCGTGCTGAAAATCAAGTTTAGGGCAACACGTTATCTGGCTCATGACGGCTGCAGATGTTAAATACTAGTTGTTACCTGCTAGCCTGCTTTTGCGAGACGAGTGATATGGAAACTAAGCTCGGTGGTGTTGAATGGAGAAATTCCTTGTTCACGCTGGATGGTTTTAAAAAACAGCAGACTTGATTTGGGCGTTTTTTGATCGTTAGAAAGCCGAGATTGTTTTTTTTCAACTGAGGAGCTCTCTTGACATGGGAACTAGTCACTGTTCGCTACAACTTGTCTTGAACACCGTGAGAGCTAGCTAAAGCTCTGGTAGAAATGCTTAGCTCCTGTTCGCTCGATATTGTTAATACAGTTAGTGTCAAGCTTGTTTTTAACGCTACAGAAACACTGGTCGCCAGTAATGTTATTTATTGATTCATTGAAATGTAATGGTTTCAAGCCGCCTAAAAGTAGCGAACACCGCCCGTCTCGCTCTAAATTAAACACCAGGGTGAAATGATATCTGGTAGTCCAGTGGTTAGTTCTACCACAGATTCTATAATAGGACAGATACGCCACTCACGGTGCATTTCCGGTTTCCAACGAGGCGATTTTGGTTGCAGTTCCACCCTCTTTCCACGTGGGGCGCCCAATTTTGGAGACCAGAATGAATGGAGTCCTATGGAGCTATACGCCCTTTCGTGCCCTTATCTCAAGATATAATTTTTTCTCTAGTAATTCGAATGTTGTTTTCGAAGGAGGATGTTTAGAAAATACCCATGGCTGAGTTTTAGATTTCTAGAGCCACTCATTTGCTTAAAAAAAGGATTTGAAGTGTATATGACGTGATACATAGCTGGTCGAGCGCTGTCATTAGCACAATGCTAGCTACAAGAAGCCAACCAGTAAGAAATCAAAGGGATAGATGTACTCGTTCAGTATATTTTTTACTTGAAACCCATGTTGAGCTCTCAGAAACTACATTCAAACCTGAGCGCTCTTGAGGAGACTTAGGTGAAACTGACCATTTGTAGCATCTAGCTCCATAGGGCCCCATTCATTCTGGTCTCCACCGACGCCCCCAGTGGAATTCTGGTGGAACTGCAGCCAAAGAGCCGGTACAATGGGGCTTAATACAGAGTGGCAAGGCTGTTCGTTATAATGGCTGTGGCTCTACCCAAATGTGAGAAACAGTGATTGGCCATTCTATTATCTCTCAAAAGTGCTAGTGTTATGACACCACACCACTAATCTAAATTAAGAGTGACATTTACTTACGACCAATTACTGTTCTGACATCTGGGTAACCATGTTACAGAAACCAGCTCTTCTTTTAACACTGGCCCAAAGGTGGTAAATTTAAGCTTAGTGTGGCTAATAGAAAAGAAAACGTACTAGCCATTTTGTGTTTGGCTAGTAACATTAATATCTTCTTGTCATGTTGGGTGGTGGAGAAAAAAGTTAATTTCGAGCCCTGTTTACAGTTAATACTGATGTTCCATTTGAACTAACACAAAATATTCTTGCAGGATGAGTTCATTAACAGAGGAGGACGCTGCAGCTGTGAAGCAGATGGACTCAGGGATCAAGTGCAGCTGGAGATGGGCTTGGGTCAAACTTGAGGGAAAGGTTTGCGTGAAGGGGCAGGAGGTGTTTTCCAGAAAATGTGTGTGTGTGTTTGGCGCCTGCAGATCAGTGAAACAGTGTTGGTGAACAAAGCTCGTCATACCCCGCCCCCTGGGCCGCGCCCCCTTCTCACCTTTTTAACCCCTGACCCATTTTCATGCCTGTGACTTGTTGGACTGGATTTAAACTTGGTATTGGCCCTGTAATAACTGGTTTTAGGCTGATTTTTATAGATTTTTATGATGGTTGTCAAACTTAACTTTGTCCCTGATTTTGGACTGGTTTTGAAACCGGTTTAAGACCTAATCTGGCACGGTTTGGACCTAATTTTGGACTGGTTTTGAAACCGGTTTAAAACCTAATCTGATATAATTTGTCACTGGTTTTGGACTGGTTTTGAAACCGGTTTAAGACCTAATCTGGTATAATTTGTCCCTGATTTTGGACTGGTTTTGAAACCGGTTTAAGACCTAATCTGGTATAATTTGTCACTGGTTTTGGACTGGTTTTGAAACCGGTTTAAAACCTAATCTGGTATAATTTATCACTGATTTTGGACTGGTTTTGAAACCGGTTTAAAACCTAATCTGGTATAATTTGTCCCTGATTTTGGACTGGTTTTGAAACCGGTTTAAGACCTAATCTGGTATAATTTGTCACTGGTTTTGGACTGGTTTTGAAACCGGTTTAAAACCTAATCTGGTATAATTTGTCCCTGATTTTGGACTGGTTTTGAAACCGGTTTAAGACCTAATCTGGTATAATTTGTCACTGGTTTTGGACTGGTTTTGAAACCGGTTTAAGACCTAATCTGGTATAATTTGTCCCTGATTTTGGACTGGTTTTGAAGACCTAATCTGGCACGGTTTATACCTGGTTTTGCTCTTAGTGTTTTTCCCTGGTTTTAGGCTGTTATTGACCTTTTGTTTGGGGCTGTTTTTGATCACTTAGAGACGGGATGCACTTAATTTCGGACGGTTTTAGCT
The DNA here is from genome assembly GCF_027942865.1 of Odontesthes bonariensis. Lineage (NCBI taxonomy): Eukaryota > Metazoa > Chordata > Actinopteri > Atheriniformes > Atherinopsidae > Odontesthes > Odontesthes bonariensis. The sequence goes on along the minus strand of NC_134517.1, from coordinate 34,815,462 downwards.
AAAAAAAAAAAATGTTATCCTTGTTTTGTACGCGTTTTAGATTGGTTAAATAATTGGTTTTCAATGTGTTTCTGATTTCTCAACTTGATTTTGAACTGGTTTTGGGGTGTTTCAAAGTATTTTGAAACTTGTCTATTGGATATGAGTTTAAACTAGGTTTGAACTTGGCTTTAGACATGATTGGGTCTGGTTTTCAACCTGAGTTTGGACTGGTTTTAAACTCATTAATGGATATATTGAATTTATTTTGGACTGGTTTTATTTGAAGCTACAGTTAGAGTGTTTTAAATCGAATTTACTCTATGTTTTGTCTATCTGTCACCAGACTTACTGGTTTAAGCTAGATTTTGACTAATTTTACAGAGATCTCGATAATAATAATTGAGGATCTCATCACATCTTGATTGGGATGTTTTTTGGGGCTCGTTTTCCTGACGTCTGCCCGAAACCATCAAACCAACCTTTAGGTGTGTCCCAGTACACGAAGGAGTCCACCAGCGACCAGCCTTTGCGGTAATAAGCAGCCGTCAGCTCCAGCCAATCGGCCTCCAGGCCGCTGACCACATGGCCCTTCCTGGAAACGCGCATGGAGAGCGCCCCCTGGTGGTACTGACACGCCAGCGAGTCCAGAGGAGCACAGCCTGGAGCCCACGAGTGGAAGAAAACCAGCAACCTCAGGTCTGGGGGAGGAATCGTGAACAAATCTACGTTAACTTGTATTTAATCCTGTTAATTAAAAATCTGAGGATACAAGGCATTTTATTTATAGAGCACAATTCATACACAAGGCAATTCAAAGTGCTTCACAGCTACATAAAATCACAAGAAGGCAATAAAATCATTAAAAAGAAATAAAAAAAATAATAATAATATTAAAAATAATTTTTTTTTTTTAAAAACATTAAAAATAATCATTAATTAATTAATTTAAAAGTGAAGAGTGCAGATAAAATACTTTCAGGTGTCATATGCACAGCTGAACAGAACTGTTTTCAGCCTGGATTTAAACATTGTCAGAGCTGAGGCCTGTCTCACATCTTCTGGAAGACTGTTCCAGATAGAAGAAGTTTGCAGCTCCTCACCTGGACTGTAGGTGTTGTCCTCCGGCTCTCGGTCTCCGGGCGGGGTTCGGGGGGGTGTGCGTGGGGGGGAGCGGCAGCCCCTCTTGGGACTGTGCACCCGCCCGTTGTTGACCCCGCTCACCTGCTGGAGGACGGAGCCGACGAACCGGACGCCCCCTCGGGCGCTGCTGTTCACCTGCAGGAGACGGGAACCAGAGTCAGACACGAGTTCAGACCGGACGCAGACCTGTGCTTCCTCAGAGTTTCCGTCTGACCCGGTCGATGAGCGCCCGCACGGTGTCGCCCGTCAGCGAGTCCCCAGGTAAAGGCCACTCCTCCACCCTCAGCACCGGCACGCTGTGGCACGTGGACGCCGTCTGGTTACTGCGAACAGAGCGGCACAGATCAGCTCATCGTCCGGACCCCGAACCCCCCAAAACATGAGCTGTGTGGTCATCGTCCGCATGGGCGTCGCACCCCTGGGGGATGGGGGTGTTTCAAAACCCCCACTTTTACAGCAAGATGATGTCACCCCCCCACATTTTCCAAAGGTAAACCCGTTTGCCCCAAGGAGGCATTATATTAACGGTTTGCCCACCCTCGTAGGGCACCAACATACAATGTGTTTTAAAGACTCTGTGCCCTCTTTAGAATAATTCCATCCAGATTTAAGCAGTCTAACTATTGTAGTTTCCACACAGGACCTGTGATGAGAATACAAAAAAAAGCAGTAAAATGGCCCTGTTCTGCATTTTCACAAATCAGACAAAGGTTTCACAAATCCCAAACAAGGTTTTAATGAATCTACAGCCTCTTTAGAATAATTCCATCCAGATTTGAGCAGTGTAACTATTGTAGTTTCCACACAGGACCTAGTTTAGGGCGATCAAAATGCAAAAATGCAGTGAAATGGCCCTTTATGCCCATCCATTTAGTTTGCGAATCGGATGCCAACTTCAGCATTGTGTCTATGGGCTTGATGTGGCGCTCATGTGCCCCCCTGGAACACCCCCACATTTAAAATCACTGCTCCACCCCTGATCATCCGGACCCCGAACCCCCCAAAACATGAGCTGTGTGGTTTCCGTTTCAGTTTCTGTGGTTGTTTGGGCTCAATATGAGGATTTTTAGTCTCTTTGAGCTCGTTTTGGTGGATTTGGATCCTTAAATGTTTACGTTTAGTCTCGTGATGCTTTTGAATGTCTCCGTGGTCTCATTCAGTCTCATTGTGGAGCTTCTGGTTCTCTTCTTAGGCTGCGGCTACACGAAAACGTTTTTCACTGTAAACGATACTTTTTCTTATCGTTTCGCTGTCGCGGCCACACGGAGCCGGCGTTCCCACTACCCCAAAACGATAGTTTTTGAGAACGGGTTCCAGAGTGGGAAAGTTTGAAAACGGCCTCGTTTCGTTTCCATTGTTATAGCTAAAACGTTTTTGCGTCAGTCAAACGTTGACGCTGTGAGCCAATTTTAACACTTCTCTATTGTCTCACAGCGTGGCGTGACACAGTGGCGTGTGTACTGCATCGTTTCATCGTTTTCATCCGTTTTCGTCTGGACCTGAGTCTTTACAGCAGCTCGTTGCCGTGTGGTCGCAAGAATTTTCGTATCCGTTTTAAAAAAAAAACCTCGTTTCGTTTTCGTGTAGCCGTAGCCTCAGTCTCGTTGCTGTAGTTTTAATCTCTCTTTGCCCATATTTACAGGTTTTATTTAGGGCTGGGCAACGATTAAAGTTTTTAAACTAATTAATCGCATGATTTCCCTGATTAATCACGATTAATCGCATTTGTACGCAAAATCCAAAAATGAATCCAAAAGTAGCGTATAGCTTTTAGCATTTAGCTTTATTTTAAATGTGCTGCCATATGAATGAAAGTGCCATAACATTTGTTGTGCAAACACACTTTTAACATCAGCATCTTTCTGTAGTTTTTATGTAGAAGCCTCGCTCCACTGTCTGTTTCCTTGAATGACTTGCTGCTATCAGTTGTGTGTTTTGCCTTTAAGTGATATTTTAGACTGGAACTACTACGCTGAGAAGACAATTCAACTTGGCAGTGTTTACAGATGACTTTGGTTCTGTCGACTCCGCCGTCTGGAAGAACTTTAAAATGAAAATGGCCGAGTAAAAGTTCCGTACCCTTCTCCATGTTTGGTGGATCCGCCGATTACTTTCTTTTCCTGTTCCACAGCAGACAGCAGCAGACTTTTACAAAATAAAAGCCTGTGAGCAACAGACTTTTACAATAATAAAACAGGGGTGGTCCGTGGCGTAGTGGGTTGAGTAAAATTAAAAAATATATATTTTTTAAATAAAAAAAATATATAATAATAATAAAATAAATAAAAATTATTTTTTTAAATAAATTATAAATCCTGCGTTAATGCGCGATAAATTATTTATCGGCGTTAAATAATTAACGAGTTAAAGGGGAACTCCGGGGCATTTGAAGCGCATTTCCATTGCTAGAGGTTGTCAAATACTGATAGTAGGACACAGAGAGGTGCACATCTGCGCTCCCTGTGTGGAGATCGCTCTGTCCGCACAGCATGTCATGCGAGGCTAATACGTGGTGGCTAAGGGGCAAGCGCTAACCCTTCCACGTAAAACAACAACTTGCACACTGCAGAAACGTCACACCACTTTATAACCCATCCGACAATAAAGTCACAAGCCTTACCATCAAAACCATATGCATGGTTCTCACATTACTGGCATGGGGACGTTACAAAACAACTTTATAAACAGCATGTAACTCACCGGCTGGTTGTAGGCTCGCGCATGTGAAAGCCCAAAAGAGTCGATGGAGAATAATCCCATATGCAAAACCAGGGGCGTCTGTAGCTTGAGCAAACATTCGGGGCTGTAGCCCAGACATGAAAATAATTTTTAACGGGGGTCAGGGGGTTTTTCCCCCGGGATTTTTTTTAAAAAAAGGGGGTGTTAAAATGAAAATTTAACACAGTTCATGACCAGCTGCTTAACATGTTGAATGCCGAGCTGTGAATGTTGGCATTCATGTTTTGATAAAATGCCGAGATCCATATATCCAAATGCTGACATTGTGTCTTTGTTAGCCTACGGTGCGTTCACACCAAACGCGATGCGAATATTCGCACCGCCTTCATCGCGCGATTGTTGCCGCAGGTGTAAATTAAATTCCATCGCCTCAAACGCCTCTTTCGCGCGAGTAAAAAACGAGTGAATAGCTCAAGGGGCTATCCATGGCTGATCGCGTCCTTGTACCTGCTGTGGCAGTCCGAGATTCGTCTGAAACGCACACGCCGTCGTGTCTGGGTCAGTGACATCATCCGGTGGTGCATTCAGCTCGGATAATTTCATCGCCTTCTCCATGAGTTCCGTCTGGATGACGGCCGCCTCCAGCGGCACCCCAGGCCCACCAGGACCCAGCCCGACGACCCGCTTGGGAGGACCGGCGCCTGCAGCCGGCGTCCCGCCGAGAGATCACGGCACCGATCCTCCCGTGGCGGCCGCTTCCAGCGGTGTTTCGGGCCCGCCGGGACCCAGTTTGTTGGCCTGCTCGGGAGGATCGGTGCCGTGATCTCTCGGCGGGACGCCGGCTGCAGGCGCTCCGCAGCTGGGCCGCGGCTCCGTTTCAGCTGCGGGGCGCCTGTGGCATGGTGTCCTGCCGAGAGATCGCGGCGCCGGTCCTCCCGAGCGGGTCGCCGGGCTGGGTCCTGGTGGGCCTGGGGTGCCGCTGGAGGCGGCCGTCATCCAGACGGAACTCCTGGAGAAGGCGGTGATTTAATTTTTTTATTTTATTTTGTCAGGGACCATGTGCAAAGTACATTAATTACAAAGTAAAGAGATGACCTGCACCAGATTGTAGCTTAGAAGCTAATTTCCTTGTGCAGTCCCATCTGCATGTCACAGACAGCGCCTGTCCATCTGTCTCCACGTCACTGTCGTCCAGAATCTCAACGCTGATAGGCTGTCTGGCGCGAATATTTCGCCAAAGTTGGATTTTTTGAACTCGCGCGAATCGCATATTTTCACTCGCGCGGCGGCCACCGCACCGCATCACCGCTCCCCACCGCGCCTCAGAATCCTGCGGTCTGAGCTGGTTACAAAGTTGCATGATGACAGCAGCGCCGCGGTAGTCTATCACCGCTCAAAGTGTGGTCCCGTGACGGAGCTCTCCTTCTTTTTCTTCTTCTTCGTTCTTCTTCTTCTTCTTATTATACATATTTTTCTTTATGTCAGTCCAGAGAGATTCGGGGCTGAAGCCCGGAGATTCGGGGCTGAAGCCCCGAATGACCAGGTCTCTCGACGCGCATGTGCAAAACAATTATATTCTCTAGAAAAACTGCGTTCAAGTATTTAAAACATTACAAGAATATTACTGGGCATGTATTGTAACTAGGACAAGTTGTTGTTTTACGTGGAACGGTTAGCGCTTGCCCCTTAGCCACCACGTATTAGCCTCGCATGACATGCTGTGCGGACAGAGCAATCTCCACACAGGGAGCGCAGATGTGCACCTCTCTGTGTCCTACTATCATTATTTGACAACCTCTAGCAATGGAAACACGCTTCAAATGCCCCGGAGTTCCCCTTTAACGCGATAATAACGAGTTAACTCGCCCAGCCCTAGTTTTAATCTGTTTTTAATGTGATTTTGTGGCTCTTTATGGTGGTCCGGTGGTCTTGTTTCTCTCTATTTAAGCAGTTTCTGGCTCTTTCGTGGTGATTTTTCTTTCTACTTGTGTTTATTCTTCATCTTTTTGGGGCTTTGATCAACTTTCCATCCAAACACAAGAAGACCCACGTCCTTTCGGTGCCCCGGGCCCGAGTCTCGGCCTGGTTTCTGATACCTCCACGCTTCACTGCTGCTGTCAGATGCAAAGATTAATCCCAGTTACAGAGATCAGACATACTTCGTCCTCATTGGCTGCTGATGGACCCCTGTTGTCGGGTGGATTTCTATCCAATAGAATTCATAGAAAACAAGTCGAACCAAAACATTTTCTTCCCCTCCTTCATTAAATATGCAGCTGACCTCATCTATCTTTCATCTACTTACTAAACAGCATGGCTGTGAGTGCCAGGGTGCATGTTAGAGCCTCAGTTCAGGGTTTGAGGGGTGGTACCTGGGTCTGGGACGGGCCAGGACGGCGCGGTACAGCAGGCTGAAGGGCAGCGATCGGGTCCGGCCCACGGACAGGATGATGGGGTGCAGGGCGGCCAGGACGTAGCCCTGTGTGTAGTAGGACTGCAGGGCCTGAGGCAGCTCGGACAGCGAGGACACCAACTGCACCGTCGGGCGGCTACCTGCACGGACGGAGAGTTTACATTTAAATCTAAATTTGCATTTGTTCGCCATTAGAGGCGCAAACCGAGCCGAGGAGTTTGTTTGTGTCCTGCCTGGAACACCCAGCGACCGCCGCCGTACTTCCTGCGTCCACAAAGAGCGGCTGTTCAGAGAAGTTTGGCTACCATCCACACACAACTTAAACACACACACACCACGTTTGTTTCTACATCCTCACGGGGACACAAAGCCCACAAAGCCCCTAACTTTAACCACAAACGTACCACCAACCCAAACCCATAAACCAGGTCTTAACCCTGAAAAATCATCTGTAATTTGATCCACATGGTGACATCAGGTCCCCGTTAACAGGATTTGGTCCCCATAAAGACATAAAAACACACACAAACAAAATCTTTCTTTACTTTTGACAACAAAAGATGGTAATTGGACTAAAAGTGTGGAATTGTGGGGATAAAACTAGTTTTTCAGGTCAGGATAAGCTGAAACAGTTGGATTACAGGTGTTGTGGGGACATCTTTATGTAAAACTCACATTATAGGAGTTTGTTTGCCTTAATGGGCCAAAAAGGAAGTCCCCATAAAGTAAGAACAAGCTGCCGTTTCGTCCTCTCAGGAACAGTAAACATTATTAAGTGTTTGTGTGCTTGTATTGCTAATGCTTTGGGAACGTAACTTCCCTAATACAGAGAGGATGTGGGGGCCGCAGCCCTTATCGGGGCATAAGAGCCCCCCCCATCAGGGTGGAAGACGGGGTAAATTTAACAAACAGGGAGCATTCCTCACCACAACCCCCCCACATTCTCACCAACGAGCTCCCCAGAGATCTGGCATGAGTGGGCCGTCTTACTGGTCCCAGTTATGAGAGTGAAGACCACCAGAACCTCGGTGGAACCAGTAAAGCCGGGGCGGGGCTTTACTGGCATTCCTGTGGGTTTAAACGCGGCTCCGAAGGCTTGAGACGAACTTAAATTCAACACGTGTTGCAGCTGGTGGATAAAGTTCTGCAGCTTTTACAGAAAGTGGTGAAAAACCTTAAGATAAAACTGTTTTTTTTTCTTCTTTAGAATCCAATCTCGTCTCTCCTCTGAGGCCCAGAAGAAACTTGTTGCCGCCAGTCTGACGTTATTTAACAACCGCTGGATGCTGTCGACCCACGGAGCTCCGAGGTTCACCACAAATCTAAAAACTTCAGCTTCACACTGCTACATACTGACCGCTAGTTAGCCACAGAGGCTACGCTGCTACATGCCAACCGCTAGTCATGCCACAGAAACACAGAGGCTACGCTACTACATGCGAACCGCTAGTCATGCCACAGAAACACAGAGGCTAAGCTACTACATGCTAACCGCTAGTCATGCCACAGAAACACAGAGGCTACGCTGCTACATGCCAACCGCTAGTCATGCCACAGAAACACAGAGGCTACGCTGCTACATGCCAACCGCTAGTCATGCCACAGAAACACAGAGGCTACGCTACTACATGCGAACCGCTAGTCATGCCACAGAAACACAGAGGCTACGCTACTACATGCGAACCGCTAGTCATGCCACAGAAACACAGAGGCTACGCTACTACATGCTAACCGCTAGTCATGCCACAGAAACAGAGGCCGTTTCTCAATATGCGTACTTGTGTACTCGTGTACTTCTGAAACGTCATCACCGAAGGACCAAGTACTGTTCCAATTCAAAGTACGCATCCAGACAAGTATGCTCCACATTCCCGGATGTGTGCTTGCTCCGCCCATTTTATCGAGGTCGCTTGACTTGTGTAGACTTCAGACAGCTTGCTATCCCAGAAAGCAGTGCAGCACGAGCGATGATGACGCTTCCGTTCCAAATGCACAATGAGCGTACTTGTGTGCTCAGAAGTCCGTTCTTCTGACAAGTCCATACTTGTAAGCACACGAGTACGGACTTGCGTACTTGGGTATTGAGAAACGGCCAGAGGCTATGCTGCTACATGCTAACCGTTAGTTATGCCACAGAAACACAGAGGCTACGCTACTACATACTAACCGCTAGTTATGCCACAGAAACACAGAGGCTACGCTACTACATGCTAACCGCTAGTCATGCCACAGAAACAGAGGCCGTTTCTCAATATGCGTACTTGTGTACCTCTGAATGATGGCCACCCTTCCTGAGTCTGGTTCTGATGGCCACCCTTCCTGAGTCTGGTTCTGATGGCCACCCTTCCTGAGTCTGGTTCTGGTGGCCACCCTTCCTGGTTCTGGTTCTGGTGGCCACCCTTCCTGAGTCTGGTTCTGATGGCCACCCTTCCTGAGTCTGGTTCTGATGGCCACCCTTCCTGGTTCTGGTTCTGGTGGCCACCCTTCCTGAGTCTGGTTCTGATGGCCACCCTTCCTGGTTCTGGTTCTGGTGGCCACCCTTCCTGGTTCTGGTTCTGATGGCCACCCTTCCTGAGTCTGGTTCTGGTGGCCACCCTTCCTGAGTCTGGTTCTGATGGCCACCCTTCCTGGTTCTGGTTCTGGTGGCCACCCTTCCTGAGTCTGGTTCTGGTGGCCACCCTTCCTGAGTCTGGTTCTGATGGCCACCCTTCCTGGTTCTGGTTCTGATGGCCACCCTTCCTGAGTCTGGTTCTGATGGCCACCCTTCCTGGTTCTGGTTCTGGTGGCCACCTTTCCTGAGTCTGGTTCTGGTGGCCACCCTTCCTGAGTCTGGTTCTGATGGCCACCCTTCCTGAGTCTGGTTCTGGTGGCCACCCTTCCTGAGTCTGGTTCTGATGGCCACCCTTCCTGAGTCTGGTTCTGATGGCCACCCTTCCTGGTTCTGGTTCTGATGGCCACCCTTCCTGGTTCTGGTTCTGATGGCCACCCTTCCTGAGTCTGGTTCTGATGGCCACCCTTCCTGAGTCTGGTTCTGGTGGCCACCCTTCCTGAGTCTGGTTCTGCCAGAGGTTTCTTCCTGTTCAAAGGGAGTCGTTCCTCTCCACAGTCGCCTCAGGCACGCTCAGGACGGGAGATTGGACTGAAGACAAGTTTCAGTGCAATCTGTTGGTTTCCTTAGCTAGGAAACTGTTTTTGAATCGGCTCTATATGAATGAAATGGATTATTTTGAAAATAATTATGATTACAATGAATTGAATTCCAATTGGCTTGAATTGGACTTTATTATCTAAGTGCCAGGGCTGACCATCCTGCCCCAGATGATGAAATATCCTCAGGTTTTCTCTAATCTAAAGGGTCTTTATTCCTGGTTTTTCATGTAGTTTGGACCCTGGATCGTCGCAGACAGGATGTGAAAGTTTAACCAGAACCGAGTGGATCCGTAATCGGTGCGTGGATCATTAGCTGGAGCGCGTGGAGGGTCACAGCAGTAAAACCGGCGCCCACGCTGCAGTTAAACGCTCCCAGGAGGACCACGACGGCACACAAACACACCTCCAAACAAGGCTTTTGTTGCAGCCTTTAGCTCTCCTCCTCCCCCTGCTTTCAGTCCTCACCCCCCCCCCCCCCATCCTGCCGCCACTCAGCCGCTCGACCCGCACACTGAGGCCTCTGTTCAGGGCTGCGTGGGAGAAAAAGGACGAGGAGGAGGGGAGGACTAGCAAAGAGACGGCTACAGAGGCAGAGGCAGTCTGAGAGGAACAGGAGGGCACAGAGAGGGGTGAGAAGGAGGAGTTTCTGAGCCGAACCGAGCTGCAGGATGGAGGTTATCACAGAGAAAAGTGTCCAAAAACAAGCAGCAAAACCTAGCTCCTGCCTGGGGCTCTGTGCCAGCTGATGTGGACAAGTTGTTCATACAAAGTTAAGCAGCTCGGAGATTAAAAGAGTTGAAATGATTAAGTTTTTCTGAAAGAGACGCGGCGTAAAATACGAACAAAAATCAGGACGCGCCGAAAAGCCTTTAAAACAAAGAAAAAACTGAGGAAGTTTTGTGCCAAAACGCTGAACAACAAAAGGCCGGAGAGAGGTTGTGTAATGCTTGAAAAGCAGCAACATGTTGAGCAAACAATCAGGTCAACTGGAAACGGGACACATGGAGCATCCGAGTCCGTTCAGATTATTTATGAACCGTCTCAGAGTTACAGATGAACGTCTGTTTCACAGCATTAAAAGTCTTTGAAGACCAGGAACTGAAACCAAAAATATGATAAAGATGATCCTGGCATCAAATCTCACACTTCTGTGACCCAGACACTATATTTATGCTTTCTATGCCACTGTTATCCAGCGTCTTTCCAACCAGCCGGACGACATTCTGCCCCGCGATGCAGCTGCTGCAGATGTGGAGGCATTAAAACCAGCTAATCCCAGTTTAAATAAGAGTCGCAGCATTATCCTCTGAAGTCACACGACTGATTACTCTGTGTTACCTTTCAGCGTCCTTCAAACCTCCAAATTTAATCTAAAATAATCCAGATTATTTTAGCAGACCGAAGGTGAAACCACCTCTGAGCAGAATCATCTATTTTACCCCAACCTGCCTCCATCTAAAGGCTGATTTATGCTCGCCTACGGAGACGCTCTCCTATCCATCCGTCGAGGAGGCGGAGACTCGTGGAGACCCCGAGGGTTGTGATTGGTCGGCTAACAACATCATTTCCGGAATCACTTTCCCGGTTTAGCTCCTTCCTCTCAGAACAACAACGCCGCCATTTTTGAAAGAGTTTATAGTTTCTCCTTAAATCTAATCAAATCAAGTTTATTTGTAGCACATTTCATGTACAGAACAACTCAAAGTACTTCACATAAAATAAAAGCATTGCAGCAGGGAGTGGAAGAACCATTAAAAATACATAAAAGAATACAAAGAGGAACAAATAAAATAATTTAAATGAATTTAAAAACAAGCAACAGTCCAGATAAATTAAAATTCAAACAGGAGACAGACACAGGACGGGACAGGAAGTGTCACCCTGCCCCGTACCTTTGCCCTAACCTAAACATTTAACAGTATGTACAATCATAAAGTCTGATTTAAGGCCACGGAGACGCTCTCCGTTGCTCGCGACAACATCACTTCCGGAATCACTTTTCCGGTTTAGCTCCTTCCTCTCAGAACAACAACGCCGCCATTTTTGAAAGAGTTTACTGTGTGCCGGTCAACATTTGGTCAAAATTATTTGCGTTTCAACATCAACAACCAACTCCAACAACAGTCTTTCTCTCTCGGTCGCCATCGTTCGCTGTGAGGAGTGGAACGAGCCGGAAGGTGAACAACCAATCAACCACTTTCACCATAGACGTAAGAGACTGGGTCGTCTAGCGTAGCGACGCCTACTGATCGGGAGGTGAACTGCCTTGTGTATCCGACATCCCGATGGAGAACTTTGAAAGGTTTAACGGCCTCTGCGTGACCACGGAGTCGGATAGCGACGGAGAAGCACACTGAGGCCTTTAGCCTCGATTCCCTTCATGGTCCCAACAGAGTAATACATTTGCATCACAAAATGGTTCTCCAGGAAAAAGTCAGACCTCACAATCTCTTGGCCCTATTTTCTCTCCCTTCGTATCACTGCCTGCTGTGCAGAGCGAGCAACAAACACTGTAACAGGCGCGGCTGTCAGCAGGCGTCGGCAAACGCTTTATTTTTTAAACCCCAGCCAACTAGCCGGACTACCTTCATCAACACCAAAACGAGGCTGGAACTCTGCTCACAGGACGCAGCAGGGGGTAAGAAGATGTTCAGAAATGATGTTGCTGATATGGGATGTTACACAGCTTCATGGCAAAAGAGGCGAACTGTCCCTTTAAAGAGCTGCTTGGAAATAAAGGCTTCGAGTTGTTTTGTTTGTTCGGGAAACTTTAAAGAGCTGCGTGACGTTCAACCTGAGGAGAGGATTTATAAAAGGCCCTCATGTGTGAACATGAGTTTACAGTCGAGCTACCAGCCGGTCAGAGAACAGCAGCCAGACAGAAGGTAAAGACCACAGAACAAGCCTGGATTCATATCCAAACCGAGAGCTGAAAGCAAACAGTGAAAGCAGCTCCCACAAGCAGCAGCTGACGACCGATGACTCATTTCTGAGCCCAAAGTGATCCCAGACTGGCTTGTAAGAAATTCCACATGTGGATCAGAAAAAAGCCTCTGAAGAAGCAGCAGGTCAAAGGTCGTACAAAAACAGAATAAAACGATTTATAAAGCCCATAATACCGTATTTTATTCCCAATAGAGCTCAGAAAACATGCTGATGGTGAAACTGGGACGTCGGCTCATCTTGAATCTGAAGAAGTTGGGACGGGGGCAACGAAAGGCTGTAAAAGTAGGTGGAACTGAACGGAAACAGCTGGAGGAACATGCTGCAGCTAATTAGGTTCATTAGCAACAGGTCAGTGATATGATTGGAGCTTAATAAGGGTTATAATCCAATAACAAACCATCCAAAGAGTCATCATTAGATCGACTGAATGCCTGGAGGACGGATAAACAAGAAGATATTACTGAAAAAAGGGTCAGTTAACACGAGATCTAAGACTGGGTTCGAAACCGCATACTACATACTTCCATACTACATACTGCATACTACATACTGCATACTGATCGATCAGACAGTATGCAGAGCGTTTACCCACAATGCATTTCGCTCCTGCCCGAGCCGAAATCAGCCGGCCTGAAGCTGATTTCCCTTAAGCTCTAAACTCTGTAAACTTTAGCAACATTTGAAACATTTTCAGGAGAGAAAGTAGTCGTTTAGATCCCCAACGTGTTGAAAATCTGACAAAATACCGGCTATTTACAATTTTGATCCCACGAATTCGGCGCTACTAAAGCTAGCCGCAGTGAGCAACGCACTTCTGGTTATTTTCACAAAATAAAATACCCGTTGCCTTTTATCATAGGGAAAGCCATTACCATACAATTGGTGCTTTTGTTTTGAAAACAGGAAGTGAACCTACCCTCGTTGTAGCTAGCTTGAAACTGCCGTTTTGACAGGAAATGACGATCGGCGACGTCACGTTACGTTGCATCTTGGGTAGTTTGAGTATGAGTAGTAACCTCATGATGCATACCCAACATTTCAGAGAATCTAGTATGCATCCGGGAACTTATCGCTTACTCAAACTCGCATACTAACTCAAAAAGTTAGTATGAGTAGTAGGAGAAGTATGCAGTTTGGAACACAGCCACAGTGTTTATAGTTTATATAACTCCTGTAAGATGAAGAAAGGTGGTTTGATCTACTGCCTGCAGGATTAAAAAAGGGTTAAAAAATATCTAAAATACCCGGGAGACGGCACAAGAATGGTTGTTTAAAATCAAAACCAGACGAATCAACATGTGTCCAAGACAGAGAACAGGAACTGTGAGCTAAAATAGATCCATTAATAGTAAAGAGGCCCGGCTGAAGGGAGGTGGGAATCCTTTAAGATCCTTTAAAGATCCATCGCTCTGAAAGCTCATTTTTCAGGTGTGTGTGGACAGCAGTGATGAAATGATCTGTATGTTAGAGGCGTAGAAGACAACTAAAGATGCTCCCTCCATCTTTCTGTGCCTCCGCTCGGCCATTAGGAGCTCCGATGTGCCGCCTCGGGCTCCAGCCTCCCCTCAGCCGGACGGAAACGAGGCCACGCCGGCTGGGAGACGGCGCCGGGTGGACCGGTGAGTGTCCCAGAAACGCTCCATCGCTTCAAGGAGAATCCATGATGCCCTTCAACCAAAGACGGGACTCCATTTATCAAATGTGAGTCCAGCTGTGAACGCTGCAGAGGATCCAGGGCAGTTTTTATTTCGCTCCGAGCTGCTGCTCATCCGCTCAAACCGATTTAAAACGAGCCGAATTAAACTCGCATCAGGTCTATAGGAGGCGTTCCTGCCTTTTTAAAGAGGAATAATCACTGTTCACCAGAGAAGAAAGACTCAAAGGAACCCACAACGACATGTTGGAAACCAGAAAAGGTCCCGTTTCTGCTGCCGTTTGGAGCCGGGTTGGTTCTCCAGAGTCGGACCCGGAACAAACCGAGGTCCATCTCAGTTTGTTCAGGTTTATTTTCCAGCGAGCAGCAGCAGCTCGTTTATTTCATCATCTCAGACCGAGGCAGCTCGCCCAGGGGCAGAAGTGAGGCTCATGAACCAGTTCATAGATGTCGAACTGAAGTTGGCCCGCAGTGTCATTAGATTCAAACCCAAATGTCTTCCAGAGCCGACCCACCGGTGGACAGAGCGCACGCTAAGACTACAAATCCCAAGTGTTGCTCCTTCCTCGTGACTTTCTCACACTAAAGCAGTGATACTCACTATTTTTTTCACAAGAGCCACATTGGCAGAGCAAAATGAAGGAAATAACCACTTTTACCGCAACATACTAAAGTCCCCTTTTGCAAATATGCATTTCTACATATAAAACATCCCACAAAAAAAGAAACAACACAGCCAATACATTTTCTATTCAGACCACATTTACCTTAATACTGGGATGAGCGGAAGCTGGCGTGCATGTCCTCGACTTTCTTCATGTTGTATTTGTAGTTTGTGGTTGTAATCGTAGTGAGACATTCAGGATGAGCATGGTTTTTGTGCTGGTTTTTGCCCTTTTTTAATTAAAAACCGATCCATTGTGCCTGCATCTCACGCTGGCTAAAGGAGCTAGCGTGCACTGCGGTCAGGTGTGAGGTGGTTTAAGCGGGCTGCGTTGCCAGGTTTAACAGTTCCCCCTTTAGGAAACACCATTAAGCCTTAATTAATACTTAATAAAAATACTTAATACTACAAAAACGCAAACTTAATAGAAATACTTAATACTGTGCAGTATTCGCTGTATGTTATTTGAAAAGAATTATTGTTATTGTTACCATATTGTTATAAGCTACTATGCGAGTGCGAGCCGCCAGTTAAAGCTTGAGGAGCCGCGCAGTGAGGATCTCTGCTGTAGACGGACGCTTCAACTCCTTCAAATTAGAAGCCAACGTTCAGCTTCTTTCTTCTTTCACCTTCAGCTGCCATGTTGGAGCAGGTTTGCTACAGTGTGCAATGCATCCTGGGTAACGTAGTGTGACTTTCAACCGAGTTATCACCACAGTTTCAACTGGGTCTGAATCCGATCCAATTTCTTGTCAGATTAAGGTGTCTACATGCACTTAATAACTCATTCTTATTGTAATTTAGCCAATAATCCGATCCTTTCAGTGCCATGTGACCCCACTGAGTGATAGAAGATCAATAACAGAGTGTCCAACACTGAATTTACTGTCGGCCCCAAACGCTGCTTTCATTTTCTGTATTTTAATGCCACTAAATTCCTCATAAAGCCTCTTATTTCCTTTTTTTCCTGTTAAAGTTTGTGGATTCTTTGAATCAGGATTTCTTCTCTTTGTATTGATCCTCGCCGTCACAGATCTCTCAGTTCTTAGATTCTTCAGGTTTGTTTGAGCTTTACTTTAGTTCTGGTCCCAGTTTTAACCTCCCGTCTGCAGCTGGATCCTCCTCACAACTCTTTATCGTAACAAAAGGCTGCGAATACCAGCTTTTACTGATTTAAAAAATCGAATAAAATCACGTGCTCGTGAAAAATAATCTCCCCTCAGGGATTAATAAAGTATTATTGAATTAAATCTGTCCGTTTCTAATCCTCATAATCTAACCACCGCAGCTTAATAATGAGATTTATCTGGAGCTTTAAGAGTCAAACACATCTTTATAATCAATATGTTGGCGTTTAAAACCCCCAAAAATGTGAATGTATGAAATAAACACACAGCTGAAGGTGTTTGCCGTTCTGTTCTTTCCCAAAACAAATTACTTTTTACACACAAATCATTTGCTTTGAGGATTTTGTCTGTATCGAGTTATTCGATGAACCGTTTCAGCCCCAAAATGATGACATCGTCCACGTTAACCAACCCTGAAAAGAAGAAGAAGAGGCAGTTGGATCTGATGAGAACCGCTCCAAAGCAGAACCAGCATCAGAAAAAGATGGTGCAGCAGGTGGAGCAAACAACTGCAGACCAGCAGCACATCTGGAATGTGCTGACAGATGTGTTATTAATGCATTAATGAGCTGAAGTTCACTCTGCTCAGACAGATCGGCTCACTTTGGTTCAACTCAGGCTGTAAAGTGAAGATTTTTAATGTAAAAACCCTCAATTTACAAATAAAACCTGTAGTTTGTTCATTAGTTTTAACCTTAATTTAAATATAAATGTACGATAGGTGGCGCTGTACCCATTCCAGCTGTTGCTAATAGAGCCACTTCCTGTTGACCTCTTCACCACCAACAACAACAACAAACTCAGGCATTGGAGAAAGATGGAGAACGCAGAGCCAGATGAAGCTACGTCCCTCTACATTTGGGCTGTGATGAGCTGCTTGTTGCACAAACTCGATGCCCAACGGAGCATTCTCCATCGCGTTGTTTGTTTCTTTCTGACGGCGACAACAACAGGAATATCGTCTCCTTTGACTTCCGGGTCACGACCCCGGGAAAACATCTGGAGCATGCGCAGAACGCAAAGTCTGATTCACCACGAGCTTCAGCGTCTACAAGCAGGTTTAGAGTGACTTTCAACCCAGTTATCTCGGGGTCTTAATCCCATCCGATCCAGTTCTTAGTCAGATTAAGGTGTCTACATGCACTTAATAACTCAGTCTGATTGTAATGTAACCAATAATCCGATCCTTTCAGTGTCATGTGACCCCACTGAGTGATCCACCAGAGTCAAAGCCAAAGTAAAGTCAGCAGCAAGTTCGGAAAATTTTAACTGGAAGCTCTTAAAGCGGTCGTTCAGAACAGGTGCCGCTCCTCCCTGCTGATCGGGAACAAGTGAGAAAAGATGCTGGATCTCAGAGAGAAAACGTGATGTGGACACGGAGCATTTCGTTAGCAGTTTCGTTAGCAGCAGACTTGATTCGATGGAGAAAACAACAAGGAGCAAAATCAGAGAAAAAGGGGGAAAAATGTCTAAAGTTTGGGAGCATTTCAGAGAAAAGAAAAGAGAAGATACTGAACAGTGTGTCCATTGTAAAAGCCCGTTAGCTTAGCACGATAGCACAATGCCGGAGGAAAGGCTGTTAAAGAACTCGTTCCTTAAACACTTTTGGACATAACTTTACATTTCCCAAAGTTTCCAAACAAGATTCTTAAAACCAGATCGTGTTTGGTGTTTTTGAAAAGTTCCATAATATGAAACATTTGTGCTTGTTATTTAGCCAATAATCCGATCCGATCCTATTTCTTGTCAGATTAAGGTGTCTACATGAACTTAATAACTCAGTCTTACTGTAATTTAGCCAATAATCCGATCCTTTCAGAGCCATGTAACCCCACTGACTGATGTGACGTTATTTTCACGGCGTTATTTATTGTAATTAAGTTAGAAATTCCCACTTTGTGACGATAAAACGAGATCTGCATGAAAACCGACACCAATGTGTCAGAAACTTGACTCTGAAATGAATCCGGAGGTCAATCTGAACAGTTTCTGACTGAGTAAATCCTGTAAAACCTGAATCTGGGAGCAGTTTAATGCGACCCAACAGTCCCGCTGTGGGTGCTTTTCATTATTCATTCGGCTCGAGAGAACGTGACAGACTGGAAATAAAGGACACGGCCGTCTCCAGACTACTACAAACTGGGAGGACCCCGTTTCTTCTTCAGCTCTGCCAGTTACGGAGCTTCACACTCAACCAGAGACGTCTGACGATGGCACAAATCCGACGGCAGGAAGCCTGAACACTTAAGAGCTGCTTTCACACTTTCCTGACATTGTAGAACCGTGTGATGGTGTGATTTCCCTCTTCTTCCCTTCATTAAACCCTCACAAACACAAACGCTTTGTGTTCTCCACCTTTACTCCAGGATCAGGGAGGAGTTTTCCTTTAAAAGCTGGAAGATTCCTCTCAGATTCCTGGTTGCTGCTGGTGTGAATCACACTTTGTCTTTAGTGGTGTGTGACTCGCACATGTTTGAAGTGTCTGAGGGCAGAACTCGTGACGCCCTGCTGATGACGGGCTTAGAGAGCCGCCGCCGCCGCCACGCACCCTCAGCTGGCTGCTGTCAGAGAGATTCATATGCTTTACACGGCAGCCTTCTTTTAAAAATGTTTCCACTGAATGTCCTCGGATCGGGGCTGAGAAAATACTATCACAACACGAATTATTCAGGTGTTTTTTGTCGATTTTTATTTATTTTTTATTTTTTTTAAAGCTTCAAACCTTCTATTCTGAAAATAATTCAACTGCCAATTAAAGGAGACAAAAAGCTAAAACCTTTTCATTAGGGCTGGGCAAGTTAACTCGTTATTATCGCGTTAACGTGTTAATTATTTAACACCGATAAATATTTTATCGCGTATTAACGCAGGTTTTATTATTGTAAAAGTCTGTTGCTCACAGGCTTTTATTTTGTAAAAGTCTGTTGCTCACAGGCTTTTATTTTGTAAAAGTCTGCTGCTCACAGGCTTTTATTTTGTAAAAGTCTGCTGCTGTCTGCTGTGGAACAGGAAAAGAAAGTAATCTTTGGATCCACCAAACATGGAGAAGGGTACGGAACTTTTACTCGGCCATTTTCATTTTAAAGTTCTTCCAGACGGCGGAGTCGACAGAACCAAAGTCATCTGTAAACACTGCCAAGTTGAATTGTCTTCTCAGCGTAGTAGTTCCAGTCTAAAATATCACTTAAAGGCAAAACACACAACTGATAGCAGCAAGTCATTCAAGGAAACAGACAGTGGAGCGAGGCTTCTACATAAAAACTACAGAAAGATGCTGATGTTAAAAGTGTGTTTGCACAACAAATGTTATGGCACTTTCATTCATATGGCAGCACATTTAAAATAAAGCTAAATGCTAAAAGCTATACACTACTTTTGAATTCATTTTTGGATTCTGCGTACAAATGCGATTAATTGTGATTAATCAGGGAAATCATGTGATTAATTAGATTAAACATTTTAATCGTTGCCCAGCCCTAATATTTATTCAATATAGTGATAATATTGTTATTGTGCTGGTACACATACATGGTTACAAACTGTGTTCATTTAACTGTTGATCTGTTGTCGTAGCTTTTATCTTGGTTTTATAATCAACGTTATCTCACAGTGTTTGAGTATCTGATAGTAACAGAAGCTGCTAACATTATCAGACTTAAGCTAGCAGGTTTGATGTTTCAGACGCCTATATAACGTCAGTTTCTACGATCATTATAGTTAATCTGTCAAAGATTAACACACATACTTCTTTACAGAAAACATCCATTCATCCTTTTTCTATTCAGGCTGAAACGGTTCCTCCAATAACTCGATTACAACAAAACCTTGATGCAAATGATCTACTTCGATGTTTCGTTTAACTCCCACCAACTTGTTCTGCCCAGTAAAATGTCTAAAGTTTGTAAGCATTTCAGAGTAAAGAAAAGAGAAAATACTGCACAGTGTGTCCATTGTAAACGCTAGTTAGCTTAGCACGATAGCACAACGTAAATACTACAGCATCTCAGCAGAAGGCAGCCAGTTCACTAATTGAGTCCACTGAGCGGAACAAACACAAGGGAACACGTTAGCATTTTAATGGAAATCAGTTGGCTTCTTAGCTGAGAAGGAAGCTAGCAGAGAACAGAAGGAAGCTAACAGAGAACAGAAGGACGCTAGCAGAGAACAGAAGGAAGCTAACAGAGAACAGAAGGACGCTAGCAGAGAACAGAAGGAAGCTAACAGAGAACAGAAGGAAGCTAACAGAGAACAGAAGGACGCTAGCGGAGAACAGAAGGACGCTAGCAGAGAACAGAAGGAAGCTAGCAGAGAACAGAAAGAAGCTAGCAGAGAACAGAAGGAAGCTAGCAGAGAACAGAAGGAAGCTAGCAGAGAACAGAAAGAAGCTAGCAGAGAACAGAAAGAAGCTAGCAAGAACAGAAGGAAGCTAGCGGAGAACAGAAGGAAGCTAGCGGAGAACAGAAGGAAGCTAGCGGAGAACAGAAGGAAGCTAGCGGAGAACAGAAGGAAGCTAGCAGAGAACAGAAGGAAGCTAGCGGAGAACAGAAGGAAGCTAGCAGAGAACAGAAGGAAGCTAGCGGAGAACAGAAGGAAGCTAGCAGAGAACAGAAAGATGCTAGCAGAGAACAGAAGGAAGCTAGCAGAGAACAGAAGGAAGCTAGCGGAGAACAGAAGGAAGCTAGCAGAGAACAGAAGGAAGCTAGCGGAGAACAGAAGGATGCTTGTTCTTCTTTCCTTAATGTCCATAAGAGCAGCTTCAGCCTGGAGGCTGTTAATGTGAACTAATATTCTGAGTCACATCAAGGCTGCTGGTTAAGGTGTCGAGTTAACTGCTGTTATTCTGAGTCACTGTGTTAAAAAACAGTTTATGAAAGCAGGGACGGCAGGAGAGAAGCTAACAGATGTTAGCACAGCTGGATGTTAGCTGGAAAGCTAAAGCCTGATTCTTACTCGGCGCAAACGCGCAACTGTTCTGGCTCGAGAACCATTAATGACGTCATCGAAAGCGCCAGCCCCTTCACAGTTCCTTCAGCTCATAAGCGCAGTTTGCGGCGAGAATGCGTCACATTTGCAGTTCTCACCAGACCAGCGGGCGTCACTGTTGAGGAAACAAGCTGAAGAACCGGACGAAGAAAAGCATACGAAGAAAGCATACACAATGCCACCTGTGGTGTCACGTCAGCAGAGGCTGGCACATCTGATGCGAAATGAATTTACTCTGGGTGTAGAACTGTATATGTATCTCAGAGCTAAGCGGCTGCGGCAAAAACAGAAGAGAAGGTGGAATGTTCGTCCTTTGCAACAAGACGAACTTTGTCAAACGTTGTCCCAGTGTAACTTCATAGACGTGTCGTACAGATGTTTGTAGAGGCGCACCCTCTCGGTCACCGCGGTCTCTGCAGTGTTCATGTTTCCTTTCTCTTGGTCAGCTGTTTCCGGTTGAGCTTGCGCGAAGTCAGAAAAAAAAAAAAGTTGTGTGCGCGCCCTTGCGATGCGCGAGGATTTTTTAGCTTGCGACGGGGGGCGTGGCGGAATTTTGGGTCACGTGACCGTTTGCTCCATTTGCGACCAGCTAGTATGAATGGGTCAAAGCGAGGTTGCGCCGAGTAAGAATCAGGCTTAACAGCTGCTGTTCTATAGCCCTGTTATCAATATCAGGAGGAGGGAGGTTTGCAGATAAATACGTTTTTTGGTGCTGATTGTAGCTAAAACCTGGTTCATGATGGAATTTCTCTCTTTTTAATAACTAACCCTAACCCTATTGCAAAAGTATTTATTATCCGATTAATTGATTACCTAAATAATCGTTTGCTGCCCCACATTGCTAACATAATCTCATTGGATCCCATCCAATCCCGTCCCAGCTGCCGTCAGGTGAGAGGCGGGGTACACCTGGACATCTTATATTTTCCAGGTGTTTCACCACCACAGCAGATTGGTCAATAATGGGCAGCTCTGAGAACTTAATCACCACTTCCTTCCAAACAGGTCACGGTGGAAGCAGCCAGATGAAGGATTACCCTTAAAAACAAATCAAATTAGGCCCCATATCACAGCAGGGGGGGTTAGATTTTACTGCATGATGAGAAGGTGTGTGAATCGGTCTGTGTCCTTGAGCGAGCTGCCAGAGGAGGAATTAAAAACATCCTGGATGACCTATTTCCAGATGAACCAAAGGAACAGCCCTGCTGCTGTGAGACGCTGTAATGTCTCCTTTATTTAAAGCACAGACTTGGACCCTGAACGCTCATACTGTTGCTTTTATTGCTCTTTACAGGCATGACGTGAAAATAGAGCCCCCATGGGAATAATAAAGCAACACCACCATAAACACGTCTAAACGCTATTTAGGGCCATTTTCAGGCCGAGTAAACAAACTCGGAAGGTTTGAGTCAGAAAAGGAACAAGTTGGTCCTTTTTTTAAATGGGGAAACCAGGAAAAAAGATGGAATATTATGTGTCTGAGACAAATGAAAGAGGTTGTTTTATCCAACAAAGAGTCTAAAAAAATAAACAAATTTTCCAGTTTGTTACCATGTGTGGCAAAAATAATGACCAAATAAGCACGAAGCAACAAAATATTAGACATTTTTGTTTAAAAACTGACTCAAAATATTCATTTATTTTCAAAATGAAGACAAACGTATTTTCCTTTTACACATCAAATGGTAAAATAACCATTTAAAGTCTCAAGAATCTATGAAAAATGGTGCCGAAACTTTTTTTAATCCAACCAGTCATACAATACTCTGAGATTAAAGTTAATTATCAGAAAATAACATTTAATGCCTGATAAAAGTCGTAAAAGTTTTGTTTTAAAAGCAACTTGAACAATAAATCAGTCTTAAAGCTGTTTAAGTGTTTATAAACTCAAATAAAAGGTCAAATATACTAAATTTATAATGCTGTTTAAACTGTTTAAACTGCCTGATCAGCCCTAATTTCTTTATGACTCTCCTGTAACCTTTTAAAGTGGACCTGATCAATAGTTCTGCAGCTTTCTGAAGGTCTTTCAAAGTTTTTCTTTGGAAATTTTCGGCTTTTTCACTCATTTTCAGTCCATTTTTTCTTTGTTAACACTTAACATTTTAAACTGGATCTTTAGGCACTTTGTTCCCAGCAGCCTGTCACAGAGACACATCATTTGTTCCCATTTCTTTAGCTGCATCTCTGAAAAACAGCTTCATAGTTTCAACTTTTTTGTACATTTACGTTTAAAACTGCTTTCAGTTACCAAAAGAGTCAAATTAATATAAGAAATTCAGTTTTTAAAAAATCCTAATGCCAACATAAGGAACGTTATCACGTCTAAAAGTAGAAAAGTAGGAAAAAAACAGACAATAATAAGAATTATATGTTATTCAACATCAAGAAAAAGTAAATAAGATTCAATTTAAAGCTTAAAAAAGGAATATAAGATATAATCTAATGACTAATTATGGAACAATTAATATAAATGAAATGATTAAACTGCTTTATGCCACCAGAAATGAATAATCTAGAAGCTCTTTGTGGGTTTTAGACTGGAATTAAGATTTGTTCCCATAAAGGAGCTCAGAGAATCTGATGTGATGTCCTTAAGAAAGAGGAAAACATCCAGCAAAGACCTGACACAGGAGCTGAGAGATGCATCTGGACCTTCAGCTGATCCATCTGCTGTTGGCCCAAGCCTCATCAGAAATGGGCTCCATGGAAGGGTGGCTGTCAGGAAGCCGTTCTTAAGGAAGGGAAACAGGGAGAAAAGGCTGAGCTGTGCCAAAGGACACGAGAAGTGGGCTGAAAATCAGTGGCAGCAGGTCTGATGGAGGGATGAATCCTCCCCAGAGCCCGGAGCTCAACATTACTGAAGCAGTGTGGGATCATGTTGGCAGAGAACGCAACAAAAGGCAGCCCACATCCAAAGAAGAGCTTTGGGATGTCCTTCAAGAAGCCTGGAGAACTATTCCTGCAGACTCCTTAAAGAAAGGACAGAAAGCTCGTCTGAGAGGGTTCAGGCTGTGCTGGAGGAGAAAGCAGCTCAGAGCAGATATTCACTTTAAAGCTGCTCAGAACTGAACTAACTCTGGTTCTGCCTCAGATTCTGGGTTTATGTTCATGTTGCAACATGTTTCAGTGAATCTCTGCAGCTGTTACCATGGAAACATCTGCAGATATTCACTTTAAAGATGAACTGAAACGAATGTTCATCTATCATTCAAATGAAATTTTCGTCTTTTTCTAAAACCATCAATCCAACTTGAACTAAATTTTCCGGGCATAACTTGTTAAAACGTCCATTTAAAAGTGTGAATTATGTGGCCTTTGGTGCGAAATTGGCCACGTGACCGTGACGTCATAGGGTTGACTCCCTTATTTGCTAGTATGGCTGGCTGTGAAAACAACATACATTTGATGGACTTATATCTCATAAAGGAAACAAAATTCTGATCCAAACATCAGCAGGTCGAAAGAACACACCTCTAACATTATGTGGAAAAACTTTCGTTGAATTTAAGCCACACAAATCGATTTAATATCTATACTGTAGAGGCTCTGCACCTCCCGTATGGGTAATGGAAATTAAAGAAAGTTACCATTTTCGGCACAGAACAGCCATCGCTCCTACTATACGCTGATTATTATTAAGATGTTATCAATCAAATGACACAATAGTGTATGTTTGCTGTGGTAAACTGGAAAAGATTTGAACATGCCGGTTTGGCAGATATGGCATTCTGCTGCGCTGTCTTTGACACGTTGAAACCTAACGAAGTGGCACTTTGAAATCCAGCCACTTAAAAAAACGTATGTGATAATAACATGGTTTTAATGTAAGCTTAATAAACAATGGCGTGGATTAACGGGTCGGAGATCCTCCAGTGCGCGGCCCCAGTGCGGATCCTCACGGGTCGGCGGCAGGGAGGTGGGCACCCGGCCTCGGCACGACTGACAGCAGCCATCGGTAGGACTGATCCACGGAGCCTCGGATGTCGTAGCCGGCGCAATCACCGGAGAGACCAGACAGCAGATGGCGAGCGTTGTTGGTGGAGGGCAAAGCCAGGTGGGCTTTCAGCCGGCATATTACTCCACCTCTCTTTCCACGTCTTCTGCGACGGCTGTTGCGTGGCAACCGACCAGGTAGATGCCATAGGTAAGAGGGCACAGACGCCAAAACAGGTGGCGGTGGCTTTGTCTGATCGCTGACGTGATCGATATTATGTCCACAGAATCTCTGATTTTCAAGAGACTCGGGCGATCATGCATCAGTAGTGATGAAAACGATAAAAACATGACAAAACACAAAAAAAAGCTAGCAGAGGTAGACGGCCGGCCACTCACAACGGCGCCAAATTCTAGCTGGATATGTGTGCAGACCGAAGAGCAGAGCGAGCAGCAAACACCGTAACAGGCGCAGCTATCGGCAGGCGGCAGCAGGCAGTGATACGATCCACCGTGCTCTTGTGTTTGCCTTCTCCTTGTCAGCCTCAGTTCCAGTATTTTTTAGTTTGGGAAACATGTGCAGAGAGATGCCTTCAGTGAAGCTGCTATTTTTGCAACTAACACCATTTGGCCCTCCAGCAACACAATATTTTCTGCCGTGCTTTAATGTCTTAGCCATAGATGCCGCCATTAGAACTTCTGTCAACCCTATGACGTCAAGCATAAAAAAATGAATTCGCACAAAAAGACAAAATGTGGCTCCTTTTGAGCCCGTTTTAACATGACTTCCCGGATAAATTATTATCCTGACAATATCTCATTTTAATCGCAAGGCTTGGAACCTTTAGAATCAGCAGCAAAAACTGTGAAATTCCAACAATTAAAATTCGTTTCATATTCACTTTAAAGCTGCTCAGAACTGAACTAACTCTGGTTCTGACTCAGATTCTGGGTTTATGTTCATGTTTCAGTGAATCACTGCGAATATTTCCTGTTTCCCTGGAATTATGTGAAGAAATCAGGGCTGTTTCATGATTTTTTGACAGGACTGTAAATAGAGAGCAGCTACGTATCATCAATAACTACAACAGGCTGAAAACACTTAATTTGGACTCTCAGTTCACCTTAAAACATGTTCAGAAGTTAGTTTAACCAAACAGAAGAGTTCCTGCTCCAAGTTTGGTTAAAAATAAACATAAAAGTACTAAAAAACTAACCAGAACTCTGCTGATACTCACATTAATAGATTATTGTATCAGTAGTTTATTAAAGCATGTTCCAAAAAAGGTGATCGGATAAAGTCTGATGATCAATTCAGTGTAAATTGTAACAATTAGTTTGTTGTTTTGATCAAATGTTTGATTCATTATCATATTATATAATTAATGAAGCATCATTTATGTAAACATGACAAAAAGTAGAAAAAATTATTCAATTATCTGCTTTGTTTTTTCTTTAATTGCCTTTTTTGAACAGATCGATTACTCGATCGATGATTTTAACCGATTATTAATCCGTTAAAAAGTTGATTAAAACACGCTCTCACCTTCCAAACTGAAGTCCAGCAGGACATACTCGTACACGGTGTCCGTCTTGGTCTCCACCTGCGGTCTCTTTAGGGTGGAGTAGATTTTCCCGGGACTGCTGTCCTCCGGGTCTTCCAGTTTCCTCAAGCCGCAGCCCATGGCCTCCGAGGCGGGTAGAGAGCACCAGAGGAGCCGCTGACAGACTGAGCTGCTGTGGATGGAGGTTCGGGCTCCTAACGGGACCGCTCCATCCCGCCTCCGTCCGAGCCGTGAAGCCGCTTTAAGCCCCGTGAAAAAAAGGCCAAAAAAAAAGTGGAAAAATCAGCGGCAGATGGAGATAAGAGGAGCGGCGCGGAGGGATTCTGAGGGCGGCCGTTGGGTGGAAAGTGTCCCGCTGAGGAGGCAGCACGTCCGGAGTGTGAAGAGGAGGAGCGCGCGCTCCTCTCCCGGAGAAAAGTTTTCCTCAACTGACAAGCGCGCGGGCGGAAGAGTTCTACTTCCGTTCAAAACTTCATAATAAAATACCCATTTTTTATTTATTTATTTTTTAATTAATTAATTAATTTATCAAATACAAGACAAAAATATGAAGTGTATACAGGAATAGAAGTAATTTTCTTGTTTCTTTACCCAAACAACTTAAGAACTTGTGTACAACCCACCCTCCCCTCCCCTAGGTCTTTTACATGTTGTAGGATTTCACAGGTAAGTAAATAGTTAAATAAAGACAAAAACAACAACAATTAAAAGCGCTAAGGATACTTAACATAAATAAATAATAAAAAAGGAGGTAGACAAATAAATACTATAATAATAATAACAATACGTAATAATAATAATAATAAAAATACATAGGAATAATACTAATAATAATAACATTAACAAATGCAAACGACTAAATAAATGATACAACGTGCTAATACTGATCTTTACATATACAACGTGAGTATTATTGGCTGCTTACTCCCCCCTCACCGGGACAAACCAACTGTCACTGCTGCCATGAGGGGAAGATCTCCTGTATAAAAAATACCCGTTTTAACAACTAACAATTAATTGATTAATCACCAGTAAAAAAACAACAACACAGCAGTAATTTAGCTTATTTATAACTTATCAAAGTATTTATTTCTTATAAAAACAGCTAATATATAGATTTTCACTTAAAAAATAAAATGTAAATATGTTTAATTTACACAAAAAACCCTTTATATTCACACTGATTCAATAAATCAATGAAAAAAAATAGAGCCATTACTTTTTGCTTATAAATAAGTCCAATATTCAGCTATAATTTCTGCTGTGTTGGTTCGTGTGGAAATAATCAAACTGACATCATTTCACATTAAAGTTGGATCAGTGCAGAAAATTAAAAACCTTTTTTGTCATCATTATTTTATGTTCGTGGATTATACAACATTTAATGTGGGACTATTTTTAAGGTCAAAGATACCGTACATTGTTCAGATTACAATACAGGGTTAAAATTGAACTTTTCTGTTATTAAGTTTAAAAATATTGAATACAAGTGTTGCATTCCTGCTCATTTTAGTAAGGAATTCACAATTTAACCTTTGTTCTTCATCCCTGCTGTATACGGTATGATTTTGTTGTTATAGCCAGTTAATATATATACTAAGTTACTTGTTTGAAAACCACTAAAACACTGTAAAATCTGTCTCGTTCTATTTTTTGTCAACACGGCATCACTCTCTTGCCTTTCCTTCTGTGCTTGTATTTTGAAGTCGGCTTTCTTTAACTTCCGGTTTGGTCTGTGGTGGAGTTACAGTTGGAGAGAAAACTTGTGATTCCGTTGAACAGGAGCCAAACTCCTGATGTTTGAGTGTTTACTTTCTGACAGAGGAGGTCAGACATCAGAGTGGAACAGAAAACATTTGATGAGGAGGGACAGTGGGTGATGATCTCATGGTGCCCTGAGGTTGAACCATGCAGGGATCCCCAGACTTTTCCTCTAACGCCACCAGCAGCTCAAAGTTTTCACTAAATGAACTCCCTTAAATAGTTTGGAACAAGATTTGGGACAAAACAGGTTATGAATAAGCAGAAATAAAAAAGAGTGAAACACAACAAACAACATCTCTTTGTTGTTGTTTTGTTTAGACTGGGTTTATGTGGGTTTATTTTGTCACTTTGTGCTTGTGTTGTGTCACTTTGGTTGATTTTAGATCTTTTTGTGCTTGTTTTGTGTCACTTTGGTTGATTTTAGATCTTTTTGTGCTTGTTTTGTGTCACTTTGGTTGATTTTAGATCTTTTTGTGCTTGTGTTGTGTCACTTTGGTTGATTTTAGATCTTTTTGTGCTTGTTTTGTGTCACTTTGGTTGATTTTAGATCTTTTTGTGCTTGTGTTGTGTCACTTTGGTTGATTTTAGATCTTTTTGTAGTTGTTTTGTCTCACTTTGGTTGATTTTAGATCTTTTTGTGCTTGTTTTGTGTCACTTTGGTTGATTTTAGATCTTTTTGTGCTTGTTTTGTGTCACTTTGGTTGATTTTAGATCTTTTTGTGCTTG
Source organism: Odontesthes bonariensis (assembly GCF_027942865.1). Lineage (NCBI taxonomy): Eukaryota > Metazoa > Chordata > Actinopteri > Atheriniformes > Atherinopsidae > Odontesthes > Odontesthes bonariensis. The sequence goes on along the minus strand of NC_134517.1, from coordinate 34,786,733 downwards.
TTTTGTGTCACTTTGGTTGATTTTAGATCTTTTTGTGCTTGTGTTGTGTCACTTTGGTTGATTTTAGATCTTTTTGTAGTTGTTTTGTCTCACTTTGGTTGATTTTAGATCTTTTTGTGCTTGTGTTGTGTCACTTTGGTTGATTTTAGATCTTTTTGTGCTTGTTTTGTGTCACTTTGGTTGATTTTAGATCTTTTTGTAGTTGTTTTGTGTCACTTTGGTTGATTTTAGATCTTTTTGTGCTTGTTTTGTGTCACTTTGGTTGATTTTAGATCTTTTTGTGCTTGTGTTGTGTCACTTTGGTTGATTTTAGATCTTTTTGTGCTTGTTTTGTGTCACTTTGGTTGATTTTAGATCTTTTTGTGCTTGTGTTGTGTCACTTTGGTTGATTTTAGATCTTTTTGTAGTTGTTTTGTCTCACTTTGGTTGATTTTAGATCTTTTTGTGCTTGTTTTGTGTCACTTTGGTTGATTTTAGATCTTTTTGTGCTTGTGTTGTGTCACTTTGGTTGATTTTAGATCTTTTTGTAGTTGTTTTGTGTCACTTTGGTTGATTTTAGATTTTTTATAGTTGTTTTGTGTCACTTTGGTTGATTTTAGATCTTTTTGTGGTTGTTTTGTGTCACTTTGGTTGATTTTAGATCTTTTTGTGCTTGTTTTGTGTCACTTTGGTTGATTTTAGATCTTTTTGTAGTTGTTTTGTGTCACTTTGGTTGATTTTAGATCTTTTTGTGGTTGTTTTGTGTCACTTTGGTTGATTTTAGATCTTTTTGTAGTTGTTTTGTGTCACTTTGGTTGATTTTAGATCTTTTTGTGGTTGTTTTGTGTCACTTTGGTTGATTTTAGATCTTTTTGTGCTTGTTTTGTGTCACTTTGGTTGATTTTAGATCTTTTTTGTGGTTGTTTTGTGTCACTTTGGTTGATTTTAGATCTTTTTGTGGTTGTTTTGTGTCACTTTGGTTGATTTTAGATCTTTTTGTAGTTGTTTTGTGTCACTTTGGTTGATTTTAGATCTTTTTGTGGTTGTTTTGTGTCACTTTGGTTGATTTTAGATCTTTTTGTGCTTGTTTTGTGTCACTTTGGTTGATTTTAGATCTTTTTGTGCTTGTTTTGTGTCACTTTGGTTGATTTTAGATCTTTTTGTAGTTGTTTTGTGTCACTTTGGTTGATTTTAGATCTTTTTGTGGTTGTTTTGTGTCACTTTGGTTGATTTTAGATCTTTTTGTGCTTGTTTTGTGTCACTTTGGTTGATTTTAGATCTTTTTGTAGTTGTTTTGTGTCACTTTGGTTGATTTTAGATCTTTTTGTGCTTGTGTTGTGTCACTTTGGTTGATTTTAGATCTTTTTGTAGTTGTTTTGTGTCACTTTGGTTGATTTTAGATCTTTTTGTGGTTGTTTTGTGTCACTTTGGTTGATTTTAGATCTTTTTGTGGTTGTTTTGTGTCACTTTGGTTGATTTTAGATCTTTTTATAGTTGTTTTGTGTCACTTTGGTTGATTTTAGATTTTTTTATAGTTGTTTTGTGTCACTTTGGTTGATTTTAGATCTTTTTGTGCTTGTGTTGTGTCACTTTGGTTGATTTTAGATCTTTTTGTGCTTGTGTTGTGTCACTTTGGTTGATTTTAGATCTTTTTGTGGTTGTTTTGTGTCACTTTGGTTGATTTTAGATCTTTTTGTGCTTGTGTTGTGTAACTTTGGTTGATTTTAGATCTTTTTGTGCTTGTGTTGTGTAACTTTGGTTGATTTTAGATCTTTTTGTGGTTGTTTTGTGTCACTTTGGTTGATTTTAGATCTTTTTGTGCTTGTTTAGTGTCACTTTGGTTGATTTTAGATCTTTTTGTAGTTGTTTTGTGTCACTTTGGTTGATTTTAGATGTTTTTGTGGTTGTTTTGTATTTTTTGTAGTTTTGTGGTTGTACTTTGGCTCTTTGAAGTTGTTTTTAACTCTTTTAAACATCGCTTGCGTCTCTTTGTGAATGTTTCATGTCTCTTTGTAGTTGTTTGTATCTCTTAATGCTTTTAATTTATGTATTTTTAGTTTTGTGTTTCTCTGTTTTTGTATTTTAGTTTCTTTTCTACAGTTGTTTTGTCTCAGTTTTTCCCTATAACATCAGCTAAAACACAAAGAAGTGTGTAAAGAATCTGGCACAGAGATTGTGTTGCATGTCCCTGTGTTAAAAAAAAAAACATGTAAAAGTTGGAGGGAAACCAGAGAAATAAAAATCTTGTCACGCTGGGATCTGACATCAGCTGTCTGACTCCTCAGTGAGACACAGAACAACTTAACGAGCATCCTTCTGTCGCTAACGAGCTCCCCTCTGCTCCTAATTGTCTCAGGTGGAAATCAGAGAGTGACAGAGGTCAGAGGTCAGCAGTATTTAAGTGTCTGCAGCTCTGCCCCGGATGCTGAGCGGCAGCAGTCAGGGTTTGAGTTACAAAAGCGAGTCTGGGCCGTCTGGCATGAGGGAACTGTTGAATGTTCAGCGATTGAATTACTTCCTGGTGACTGTGTCGGTGACAGAAGAAGAACAGATGGACGAGCAGAGGAGGCCCGACGGCAAAATAAAGCTGTCCAAACTCCTTTAGACGTGGATGAAAATTAAAGAGATCTTTTCCATCACTGACTCTGGTTCTTGTTGTGTGATAAAATTATTCAGAGACACTGAAACCTTCTGATTGTTGTGGTGTTTTTTCCTCTGATTCTATTTCAGTTCTCTTTACAAGAATCCAGATTATCAGTCTGGAGTTTCTCATCCATCCATCCATTATCCTCTTCCGAGGTCAGATCTCAGAGGCAACAGGTCCAGGAAACCAGCTCACTGCTGCTACCAGCTGCTGGATTAGGGGTTCACTTAGTTTCTCACTGCTGCTACCAGCTGCTGGATCAGGGGTTCACTTAGTTTCTCACTGCTGCTACCAGCTGCTGGATCAGGGGTTCACTTAGTTTCTCACACACTGCTGCTACCAGCTGCTGGATCAGGGGTTCACTTAGTTTCTGACTCACTGCTGCTACCAGCTGCTGGATCAGGGGTTCACTTAGTTTCTCACTGCTGCTACCAGCTGCTGGATCAGGGGTTCACTTAGTTTCTCACTCACTGCTGCTACCAGCTGCTGGATCAGGGGTTCACTTAGTTTCTCACACACTGCTGCTACCAGCTGCTGGATCAGGGGTTCACTTAGTTTTTCACTGCTGCTACCAGCTGCTGGATCAGGGGTTCACTTAGTTTCTCACTCACTGCTGCTACCAGCTGCTGGATCAGGGGTTCACTTAGTTTCTCACTCACTGCTGCTACCAGCTGCTGGATCAGGGGTTCACTTAGTTTCTCACTGCTGCTGCTACCAGCTGCTGGATCAGGGGTTCACTTAGTTTCTCACTCACTGCTGCTACCAGCTGCTGGATCAGGGGTTCACTTAGTTTCTCACTCACTGCTGCTACCTGCTGCTGGATCAGGGGTTCACTTAGTTTCTCACTGCTGCTATCAGCTGCTGGATCAGGGGTTCACTTAGTTTCTCACTGCTGCTACCAGCTGCTGGATCAGGGGTTCACTTAGTTTCTCACTCACTGCTGCTACCTGCTGCTGGATCAGGGGTTCACTTAGTTTCTCACTGCTGCTATCAGCTGCTGGATCAGGGGTTCACTTAGTTTCTCACTCACTGCTGCTACCAGCTGCTGGATCAGGGGTTCACTTAGTTTCTCACTCACTGCTGCTACCAGCTGCTGGATCAGGGGTTCACTTAGTTTCTCACTCACTGCTGCTACCAGATGCTGGATCAGGGGTTCACTTAGTTTCTCACTCACTGCTGCTACCAGCTGCTGGATCAGGGGTTCACTTAGTTTCTCACACACTGCTGCTACCAGCTGCTGGATCAGGGGTTCACTTAGTTTCTCACTCACTGCTGCTACCAGCTGCTGGATCAGGGGTTCACTTAGTTTTTCACTCACTGCTGCTACCAGCTGCTGGATCAGGGGTTCACTTAGTTTCTCACTCACTGCTGCTACCAGCTGCTGGATCAGGGGTTCACTTAGTTTCTCACTCACTGCTGCTACCAGCTGCTGGATCAGGGGTTCACTTAGTTTCTCACTCACTGCTGCTACCAGCTGCTGGATCAGGGGTTCACTTAGTTTCTCACTCACTGCTGTTACCAGCTGCTGGATCAGGGGTTCACTTAGTTTCTCACTGCTGCTACCAGCTGCTGGATCAGGGGTTCACTTAGTTTCTCACTCACTGCTGCTACCAGCTGCTGGATCAGGGGTTCACTTAGTTTTTCACTCACTGCTTCTGTGTTTTGTCTCAGTTTTTTAAAATGATTCATCAAACAGTGTGATATCTCATTAGTTGTTGTTAGTCTGAGGTTGGATTTCCCTCATTTTAAGACCTGGTAAGAACCAGTTGGTTATTATAACTAATCTGATTTTTGTATAATTCCATCCTGGGACTTTAAACCTTAGAAATGAGAGATTGCATTCTTTTTTTTTTATCTGACTCTAAGGTAAATAAGTCTTTCTGTCTGTAAACAGCTGAAATAACCTCAACCTATACTCCAAGCTTTAACCCTAATTGTAACTTTAAGCTAACACTCAGAGCCGGCCCAAGGCATATGCCAACTACGCGGTCGCTTAGGGCCACCAGGGGGCCCCAGAGAGCACCGAGACGTTGTGATAAAAAAGTAAATATATACATGAAATTAAAATAACATTGAATAATTTAAACGAAATTGTATTACACCAGAAAAAATAATAATAATTTTGACAAAATACTATTACTAGGTTAATTTATGCCTCCTGTTGGCTGCTGCCACTGTTGGGCAAAATTATTTCAGTATTGTATTTATTATTTAAGTATTTAATTTTGATTACAACTTTATTTTTCTGTAAGATAATGTGAATGTCATTTATTCTATTTTGTATTTGCATTTTGAACATTTTGCACACCATTGCACATCTGAAAGAAGTTAAACTATTTAACGTGTTTACTATAAATGCAGTCTCCAGCCTGCTGATGTTACTTTCAAATAGTTGAATTAATGAGCCATACTTATACATCACTCTTTATGTAGAAGTTAATTAAACCATATTTATGAGTTTGCTATCCCTTTAAGGTTAAAAACAAGAATGACACCTGTATAATGTAAGATGATTACAAATAATGCTAATGATTGTGGGTCCGTTACACACATAACAGTGTAGCCTGTGGAATAATGAGGCATCTGGAGCTGAGGTGATGGTAGGGGGGCCCCAAATTAAATTCTGCTTAAGGCCCCATAAAGGCTTGGGCCGGCCCTGCTAACACTGCTGAACAGCAGCTTTTTACCTTTTCTCTTGTCTGTGGAGGATGCAGAGTTTCTGTGTTAAACAGCAGTTTAATGTGTAAAATCTATCAGCATGGTTAAAAACACGTGTTTGTCCTTGCTTTTGCTTTTTAAGACGTCCTGGTCAGGACATTGTATTGTGTTTTTTTTTTTATTAATCCAGAACAGAACAGGGCTTTTAGTCCCCATAAGGACCGTTGGTCCCATCTAGGTCAGTGATTACACCAGAGACGGGTCCCTGCGAGATAATAAAAACACAAACGGCGGTGGGAAATCTGCAGTCTGAGCAGCTGGGACTACATACCAGCAGAAACAGCTGCAGACGCTCCTCCCAAACATGCTGCAGGTGCTGCGTTACACTGAATTTCATAATTTCCTGCTGACGTAACCCACGCCTAACATGACCTTAAACTCCCTTACACCCAACCTTTACCCTTACGTTTAATGACTTACCTGCTGGGATTTGTTTTTTTGTTTTTCTGAGGTCCTTATCTTAAACAGTTTCAGGGAACATGACACAGATTTACACCACTTGGTAGTTCTTCTTATTTATTTGTGAGACATGAATTGAAGTTGACGTATGATAAGATGATATTCAAAGCTTCTTTATTCTGCTGTGATGAACACAAACGTCACGGTGTTTGCATGATGTCTTGTGTCATGACAACTATTGTTAGGTCTGAAAGAATGAGAGGAAGGAGTCAAAGGAAGGAAGCAGCTGGATGGATGAGAGGCGCTAACAAAGGAAAGGAGGACAGATGAAAATCCCCAAAATATATATATATATCTACTGTGGCTGAACTTGACAAACCGATTTCATACAGTTGATCTGTTTTACACAGATAGGTCCAGATTTTATTTGGCCCAAACATTTACGTTTAATAAAAATCATCTTTTAATGTTATATCACTTTGTATTAATAACAATCAAAAGCGTTATTCATTTACTTTAGATTTTTAACCATATGGATGTTCTCTGTTATTGGAACTTGGAAGAATTGAAACCAAACCATTCAGAACTTGCTTGAGAATCTCCTTATTTTTAGGTTTTCCTCATTATTAAAGTTATTAAGCAACAGTTGTCATAATATCCCATAATACACACCAAAATGAGTTATAAATGGTTCATTCGGCTCAAATAATTCCTGTGACATTTGTTAATTAAATGCTTTTAGGGTCAAATGTTTGTCATCAATCATCAGTTATTTCATTAATAAAACTCTGGATCTCTGACAGCAGATTTCTGAATCAGAGCAGAAAACTGTTCATTCATTTACCCGCTGACTCTATATGCAAAGGCCACGACCCAGAGACCACAAATACGAACTGATATCATCAAAAATAAAGTCTAAAGATTCATTACAGCCTTTATTTGAATGTGTGAATTACCTCGGAGCCAGAGTTAAAATGTCCTTAATCCTAAATTAAAACAAAGTGAACCCTGATGACTTTCTTGGGCCTGGGATCTCTAGCATCGCTAGGCTAGCAAGTAGCATCTTGAAGCTAATTATAGCATCCTGACTAGCAGAACATGGCCGCCGGTCCCTGTCTATGTAAGATTAGAAACAACTAAATTTACACTCATGTTTCTTTTTTAACAACTCTGTGATAACTATTCACTAACATCAATACTTTTCCATGACTAGTCTTAGCATTCCGACGTTAGCAACACGCTAGGCTAATAACTAACATTCCTAACATCTAGCATGTGATTGCTATTGACATTGATGGTCAGCTGTTTCTAATTTACTGGCATTAAAAACTGTCACTTCATGGCTACTCATTGACATTCTTAGGTTAGTAATAAGCTAAGTTAGTCATTAGAGTTATAGTTATAGTTTAACAACGTTCAGTTAATGGCTATTCACAGAACTAACATTGGATTATTAGCCTTTTCATGTTAGTAACTAGCTTGGCTAGTAACAAGCATTCTTTGTTTAACCGCTGACAATTGATGGCTATTCGCTATTATTAACAGTTACTATATTCTATGGCTAGTCATAGGTTAGTTACTGGCATTCTTAGTTTAACATCTAGCATCTGATGATTGTGTGCCTTATCATTTTTAGACTTAGAGCTGTATCATACTCTCACAGACATATTTGTCCGTGATGCTCTCAGTCTCTACAGACCAAAAAGCTAATAGTTTGGATTATCAACCAAAAAATATAAAAAATATATAATAATAATAATAATAATAATAATAATAATAATAATAAAATAATAATAATAATAATAATAATAATAATAATAATAATAATAAAAATATAAATAAAAATAAGCAAATAATATAAACTAAATCTAAATTCTAAGACTTAACTAAAAATAGAGAAATAGCTCCTACACCTAACTTCTCAGGATTGTAGTTTTTCCACCTCAACCACCAACATACGCTGATTCCTGCTTAATTATCTGTTTCCACTGCTCAAACAGACATGAAACGCATGTCCAGCCTCTTAAGTTCTTGTTTTTGGCTTCACTTCTATATTTTCCCAAAGCAGAGGATAATTAATTTACATCTTCATGCGAACGCAGCAAAAAAAATATGAGACCAAAGTAACAACTTGTTGTATTTTAACTTTAATCGCATTGGGAAGCTGGAAACGACGCATGCCGACTGCAACCATAGTGCTTTAGGATGAAAGAAAAATTCAAAAATAGCTCCAAATGGTTTTAAAACTGAGGCTGCAGCAGGAAACCACAGTCATTCAGGAGCTCCACCCGGCCAGGAGGCGCTGGGAAGGAAACCCGGGGCCCTCTTCCACTAAACACAGACTGCAGGAGAGGAAGGAAGAGGACAGTTTATTCAGCAGTACATTACACACTGATGTCACCAACATCTTCCTCCTCATGCACATTCATTACATCATTATGAGTAAACACAACTTTTGTTTGGTTATTGTCTATTTCAAGAGATTCCATTATTATAAAGAGCAGACTAAAAGAACTGGAGCGGAACCATTCAGAACTTGGTTGAGAATCTCCTTATTTTTAGGTTTTCCTCATTATTAAAGTTATTAAGCAACACTTGTCAGAATATCCCATAATACACACTAAAATGAGTTATAAATGGTTCACTCGGCTCAAATAATTCCTGTGACATTTGTTATTTAAATGCTTTTAGGGTCAAATGTTCGTCATCAATCCTCAGTTATTTCATTGATAAAAGTCTAAAAATCAAAGCAAACTCTGGATCTCTGACAGCAGATTTCTGAATCAGAGCAGAAAACTGTTCATTCATTTACCTGCTGACTCTATATGCAAAGGCCACGACCCAGAGACCACAAATACGAACTGATATCATCAAAAATAAAGTCTAAAGATTCATTACAGCCTTTATTTGAATGTGTGAATTACCTCGGAGCCAGAGTTAAAATGTCCTTAATCCTAAATTAAAACAAAGTGAACCCTGATGACTTTCTTGGGCCTGGGATCTCTAGCATCGCTAGGCTAGCAAGTAGCATCTTGAAGCTAATTATAGCATCCTGACTAGCAGAACATGGCCGCCGGTCCCTGTCTATGTAAGATTAGAAACAACTAAATTTACACTCATGTTTCTTTTTTAACAACTCTGTGATAACTATTCACTAACATCAATACTTTTCCATGACTAGTCTTAGCATTCCGACGTTAGCAACACGCTAGGCTAATAACTAACATTCCTAACATCTAGCATGTGATTGCTATTGACATTGATGGTCAGCTGTTTCTAATTTACTGGCATTAAAAACTGTCACTTCATGGCTACTCATTGACATTCTTAGGTTAGTAATAAGCTAAGTTAGTCATTAGAGTTATAGTTATAGTTTAACAACGTTCAGTTAATGGCTATTCACAGAACTAACATTGGATTATTAGCCTTTTCATGTTAGTAACTAGCTTGGCTAGTAACAAGCATTCTTTGTTTAACCGCTGACAATTGATGGCTATTCGCTATTATTAACAGTTACTATATTCTATGGCTAGTCATAGGTTAGTTACTGGCATTCTTAGTTTAACATCTAGCATCTGATGATTGTGTGCCTTATCATTTTTAGACTTAGAGCTGTATCATACTCTCACAGACATATTTGTCCGTGATGCTCTCAGTCTCTACAGACCAAAAAGCTAATAGTTTGGATTATCAACCAAAAAATATAAAAAATATATAATAATAATAATAATAATAATAATAATAATAATAATAATAAAATAATAATAATAATAATAATAATAATAATAATAATAATAAAAATATAAATAAAAATAAGCAAATAATATAAACTAAATCTAAATTCTAAGACTTAACTAAAAATAGAGAAATAGCTCCTACACCTAACTTCTCAGGATTGTAGTTTTTCCACCTCAACCACCAACATACGCTGATTCCTGCTTAATTATCTGTTTCCACTGCTCAAACAGACATGAAACGCATGTCCAGCCTCTTAAGTTCTTGTTTTTGGCTTCACTTCTATATTTTCCCAAAGCAGAGGATAATTAATTTACATCTTCATGCGAACGCAGCAAAAAAAATATGAGACCAAAGTAACAACTTGTTGTATTTTAACTTTAATCGCATTGGGAAGCTGGAAACGACGCATGCCGACTGCAACCATAGTGCTTTAGGATGAAAGAAAAATTCAAAAATAGCTCCAAATGGTTTTAAAACTGAGGCTGCAGCAGGAAACCACAGTCATTCAGGAGCTCCACCCGGCCAGGAGGCGCTGGGAAGGAAACCCGGGGCCCTCTTCCACTAAACACAGACTGCAGGAGAGGAAGGAAGAGGACAGTTTATTCAGCAGTACATTACACACTGATGTCACCAACATCTTCCTCCTCATGCACATTCATTACATCATTATGAGTAAACACAACTTTTGTTTGGTTATTGTCTATTTCAAGAGATTCCATTATTATAAAGAGCAGACTAAAAGAACTGGAGCGGAACCATTCAGAACTTGGTTGAGAATCTCCTTATTTTTAGGTTTTCCTCATTATTAAAGTTATTAAGCAACACTTGTCAGAATATCCCATAATACACACTAAAATGAGTTATAAATGGTTCACTCGGCTCAAATAATTCCTGTGACATTTGTTATTTAAATGCTTTTAGGGTCAAATGTTCGTCATCAATCCTCAGTTATTTCATTGATAAAAGTCTAAAAATCAAAGCAAACTCTGGATCTCTGACAGCAGATTTCTGAATCAGAGCAGAAAACTGTTCATTCATTTACCTGCTGACTCTATATGCAAAGGCCACGACCCAGAGACCACAAATACGAACTGATATCATCAAAAATAAAGTCTAAAGATTCATTACAGCCTTTATTTGAATGTATGAGTGACCTGGGAGCCAGAGTTAAAATGTCCTTAATCCTAAATTAAAACAAAGTGAACCCTGATAGCTTTCCTGGGCCTTTGGCTGGTGGGAACTTTGACTTTTCTTCTCATTTTGACAGGAATATCAGCTCTGCTGTTAGAACAGGCCGATAACTGCGCCGAAGATTAGATTTTAGGATTCTGTTGCCTGTTTTAAAAGCTCTGAATGGGTTAAACATCCACAGAAACTTTAACACCACCCAGAAGGTTTAAAGACTTCTTTTTCTTCTCAGCTTTCAGTGTCAAGTAGAACTTGCTGAATTAATTTAAACCATTAAGTTTAGTGTTTTATAAGTTGTTATTTGACTGCTCTTGATTTATCCCTTTATTATAAGAGACATAATTTCCTTTGCGATGCACAAATTGCGTCTGACGAAGAGATTTAAGTTTAATCTGTCAACAAAAGTAAACATTAAATACATGGAATGAAATGATTTTATTCTATTTATTTATTTTTATTGCATAATTGAACACAACATATACACAGGAAAAAATTGCATCACAATAGGACAAAAGGTAGTTACAAAAATAAAATATATTTCATCATTTTAAATTAGATCCATAAACAAAATAAGTGAAAGAAAAAAAAATAAGTAAAATAAAAGAGCTTGTGGTATACGATTTAAATTAAATTATATTCTTCACATAATCTTCTTGTTTTGCTGGCTTTAGAATTTATACAGTTTTCCAAAGATCCTAAATAGGATGAAAAGTGTGCTTTAAATTAGGGATGGGACTTTAGCGCGTTAATTTCGATTAATTAACTACACACATATTAGCTCGTTAAAAAAAATACCGCATTTTAATCGCACACTATAATTTTTTTTTTTTTTAGATACAGACGGATGGAAGCGTTGACAAGAGCGTGGTTGTGTGCAGATTATGCAACAAGGAATTCACGTATCATCGCAGCGTATCAAGCCTCAAATATCACCTCAACGTTAAACATGTAGCAGCTAGCGTGGAAGCTAACGGGGGCCCAACGCAGCTTAACATCCAAGATTCTATATACTGTGTTTTCATGCTACATTCAGATTTCAAATAGGGATATGTTCTGTGTTTGTTGAAATATTGTTGAAAATGTTAATTTTCTAAAGGATAATGTATATGCGATTAAAACGCGATTAATTTCGATTAATTAATTTCAAAGCCTGTAGTTAACGCGATTAAAAATTTTAATCGAGTCACAGCCCTAGTTTAAATAGAATAAGGTTTGAATGCTGGTGTGTAAATTTAGTACAATGAATATGAAATTCAGCAAATGTTAAAAGAATGTTGATAATATAAAATTTTCCTGGATTTCTTTACATGGAATGAAAAGTTTCTCATCAACTCCGTCACTGATGGAGGACTCCGCTGGTCTGTGGTGTGATGGCGCCCTCTGGTGGCCAACTGATGTCAGTGTTTCCCTGAGGAAATTCAGACTTCAGTGAAAGAAACTTTGACATGTTGACAGAAAAAAGAAGCACAAAAATGAAAAAACTTCTCAACTTTGTGCCATAAAATTTGGGGAAATTTAGAAAATATAAAACTATGAAAGATTTTTTCTTTTTTTACAGTTTTTTCTAATTTTTTATAGTTTTTTAGTTTTTTTTTAAACATATATTTATTGGTTTTTCATGTTAATATAACAACATCCAACAATTTAAACATCCAAAACATACGCCAGTAAAGAAAATACTAATTCAATTATTAAAAAAGATACAATAAACCGCAGTAATTAGTCAGCAAATTACAATGAATATGAAAATAAGAAAAATAAATATGAAAATAAACACATATATAAATAAAAATAATAATAATGATAAATTAAAAAAAAGTATTCAAAATGTAGGTTACAGCTTGCACTCCCAACAACAAATTAAATAATTTTCATTATCTCATTCTCCCTCCCTCAACAATGCCAGAAATATCCTCCAAATATCATAAAATTCAGAAGCCCTCTTTTTAACAATATAGGTCAGTTTCTCAAGAGCCAAACTCGATGTTAAGTTATTTAACCAGGACATTTTCTGCTTTTTTCCTCATCTTCAGTCCATTTTTTTTTCATTAAGCCACTTAACTCTGACCTATGAACCATTCAGGCAGGAAAAAGGCTCCTAACTCAAGGGATGAACCAGTGTTGTGTCCACACAGAACAGACAACTCAGCAAAGAAGCCGTTTTAAACTGGATCTTTAGGCACTTTGTTCCCAGCAGCCTGTCACAGAGACACATCATTTGTTCCCATTTCTTTAGCTGCATCTGTAAAAAACAGCTTCATAGTTTCAACTTTTTTGTACATTTACGTTTAAAACTGCTTTCAGTTTCCAAAAGAGTCAAATTAAAATAAGAAATTCAGTTTAAAAAAAATCCTAATCCCAACATAATGAACGTTATCACGTCTAAAAGTAGAAAAGTAGGAAAAAAACAGACAATAATAAGAATTATATGTTATTCAACATCAAGAAAAAGTAAATAAGATTCAATTTAAAGCTTAAAAAAGGAATATAAGATATAATCTAATGACTAATTATGGAACAATTAATATAAATGAAATGATTAAACTGTTTTATGCCACCAGAAATGAATAATCTAGAAGCTCTTTGTGGGTTTTAGACTGGAATTAAGATTTGTTCCCATTTCTTTAGCTGCATGTGTGAAAAACAGCAAAGATAACACAGTGTGACAGACAGAAAACAGGATTTCTGCAGCAACAAGGTGATTCCCAAAGAGCTGTTAGCTGAAAACTTGGCATATCTCAGCATGGTGTGCAGTGTGTCCTTAAAACATTTGAGTTTTAAAGTTAAATGCAAGACTGTTATCAGTTTTTCAGACTTTTAGAGGCTCTTCCTCATGTTTTAGTGTCATTCTTTAGATTTAAGCTTTAAGAAAAGTGAGTAAAGTCCGTAAATGTTTGTTATTTCCTCCTATAATAATGTTTTCCTGATTTTCATACATTCTGATTTCCTGAACTTTAATGAGCAGGATGTAAACATATAGAAATAGAAAAATACTTTATTCATCCCCCAATGGGGGAAATTAGTCAAGTAGCTCAAAAAATCATTAATATTTACAATGATTGTATATTAACAACAACAATAATAATACCAATTCTAATAAAAATACTACTATTAACTAAGAATAATATTAATAATAAATTACTAAATAAATAATAAAAAAAATGTATACAACAAATATATATATAAATTTTGTATATTCAGGTCTTATCATTACGAGGGGTCAATGAAACACTGCTTCTAATCTGAAGATGGTTCAGAGGACATCGGATATCAGAGCTGAGCAGATAAGAGTTCTGTAAGAGTTTTAAAGCATCTGACCTTCCTGTTGGGTTTTATACAGACAGAGTTCCTGTGCTGTTAGAAAGAGAAAAGCAGACAGATCCAGGCCGGCAGAACAAACGCAGCTCAGCAGGGAAAAACACTGCAACAACAGGAGGTTTAAACACACAGAGGGTTCAGGTTGTTGGAGATAAGAGGCTGGTGAGATGAGTGGTGGGCTGGAGACGTAATGTTTAAAAAAGCAACCTCCAAAAACCTAAAAAGTTTAGCTAAAAATACAAAGAATGTTCACTAAAATTTTTGATTGTCGGCCCTTTGAAACAGACAAAACATTTATGTTTTTAACTCTAATTAAACCTGGAAAAATCCCAGATAAATACTTTCCAGGCCGACACAGCAGCAGACACGATACAATGCACGATATTCTGCTAACGATTCAATACGATTCGATACAATACGATTCTGAACGATACGATTCGATTCGATTCGATTCGATACGATTCGATTCGATACGATTTGATTTGATTTGATTTGATTTGATTTGATTCAATTCGATTTGATTCGATACGATATGATTTGATACGATTCGATTCGATACAATTTGATACGATACGATACGATTCGATTTGATTCGGTACGATACGATTCGATACGATTCGATACGATTCGATACGATTCGATACGATTTGATTCGGTACGATACGATTCGATACGATTCGATACGATTCGATACGATTTGATTCGATTCGATTTGATACGATTCGATACGATACAATTCAATACGATTTGATACAATTCGATTTGATTCGATACGATTTGATTCGATTCGATTCGATACGATTCGATACGATTCGATTCGATTCGATTCGATACGATTTGATTCGATTCGATACGATACGATTCGATACGATTTGATTTGATTCGATTTGATACGATTTGATTCGATTCGATTCAGTTCGATTTGATTTGATACGATTCGATTTGATACGATACGATTCGATTCGATTCGATATGATTTGATTTGATTTGATTCGATACGATTCGATACGATTTGATACGATTCGATTTGATACGATTCGATACGATTCGATACGATTTGATACGATTCGATTCGATTTGATATGATTTGATTTGATTCGATACGATTTGATACGATTCGATTTGATACGATTCAATTTGATACGATTCGATACGATTCGATTCTATTTGATATGATTTGATTTGATTCTATACGATTTGATACGATTCGATTTGATATAATTTGATTTGATTCGATTCAATACGATTTGATTCGATTCGATTTGATACGATTCGATTCGATTTGATATGATTTGATTTGATTCGATACGATTTGATACGATTCGATTCGATTCGATTTGATTCGATATGATTTGATTCGATACGATTTGATACGATTCGATTTAAAACATTTTCATGAACTAATTTATCTGTTTTGCATAATATCGGGAAACAAAATATCGATATGTATCGCAGTATCGATAAAACTGCTCAGCCCTACCTGCGACCCTGAGTTGGATTAAGCGGGTATAGAAAGTGGATGTGATGGCAGCAACACTTTACTGCGTGTTAAAGTTTTCTATTTATTTCCACAGATCCTCAATCAGAAGATCTTTTCCACATGATTCATCCTCTTGCAGACATAAATATCTGAAAAAATATCATCAATTTAACAGTTTTAGAGACGTTTTACAGGTAAAATTCAAATAAAACGACCCGAATCTCCCCTCAGGATGGATAACAGCTAAATTAGAAATGGTAAAGTGACTTTAAACACCTCAGATTTTAGGTCGTGTACCTGAGTTTTCCTGGTGGGAAACATTTTCCTGAAGACTTTGGAGGAACTTTGGAGGAACTGGACGCTGTTGATCAGTCACTCAGCTGGTGTCAGCGGAAGGAAAACAAAGGGATTAAGGCTGATTGGCCACCCAGGTGCTGGATTACTGCAGCTAAATGTTGTTTTAAAGCTGTCCGTGTGAGTGATGGCGAAGTAAACGAAGGGACGGCGTTTAATTTGATGCGATGAGACAGCAACATAAACCGAGAAGGTAAATGTGTCTGAAGGCCCGTGTTTACGGGACGGTTTGTGTGAAAGGGAGAGCTGTTCCTGCTCATCAGGAGTTTGTTTTCCAAGGTCCTGATGAGCAGGAGAACAGCGTGATCCCGAGCCTTCGCTCTGACTCTCTCACACCGCGGTGGCGACGTAGCACGAAGGCACGAGTTTCAGCGGGCTGGGAAATGAACTCTTCTTTCACCATCTGCTGCCTTTTCAGCCAAGCTTCACCTCATCTCTAAAACTTCATAATTTCACGGCCTCGTCGAGTGAAACCGGCCCTTTAAATGTCAACGATAAGAGATTTTCAGACTCAAAGAGGCTCAAGTGTCCTTTCTTTATAACTTGTTTGTGAGTAAACTAGGCCTGGGCAACGATTAAAATGTTTAATCTAATTAATCACATGATTTCCCTGATTAATCACTATTAATCTCATTTGTACGCAGAATCCAAAAATGAATCCAAAAGTAGCGTATAGCTTTTAGCATTTAGTTTTATTTTAAATGTGCTGCCATATGAATGAAAGTGCCATAACATTTGTTGTGCAAACACACTTTTAACATCAGCATCTTTCTGTAGTTTTTATGTAGAAGCCTCGCTCCACTGTCTGTTTCCTTGAATGACTTGCTGCTATCAGTTGTGTGTTTTGCCTTTAAGTGATATTTTAGACTGGAACTACTACGCTGAGAAGACAATTCAACTTGGCAATGTTTACAGATGACTTTGGTTCTGTCGACTCTGCCGTCTGGAAGAACTTTAAAATGAAAATGGCCGAGTAAAAGTTCCGTACCCTTCTCCATGTTTGGTGGATCCGCCGATAACTTTCTTTTCCTGTTCCGCAGCAGACAGCAGCAGACTTTTACAAAATAAAAGCCTGTGAGCAACAAACTTTTACAAAATAAAAGCCTGTGAGAAACAAACTTTTACAAAATAAAAGCCTGTGAGCAACAGACTTACAAAAATAAAATAAATAATAAAACGGGTGGTCCGTGGCGTAGTGGGTTGAGCAGGCGCCCCATGTACAGAGGCTATAGTCCTCGCTGCAGCTGGCCCCGGTTCGAGTCTCGCATCTAACGGCCCTGTGCTGCATGTCGTTCCCCCTCTCTCTGCCCCCTGCTTCCTGCCTCTCTGAACTTTCCTATACATTAAAGACAAAAAAGTCCCCCAAAATTAAAAAAAAATTCAAAATTTAAAAATAAATAAATAAATAAAACATGCGTTAATGCGCGATAAAATATTTATATTATATATTATAATAATAATTATATTATTATTATTATATAATATAATATAATATATCTTATATAATATAATTTTCTAATTATCGTTGTTTTTTTCTTGTTTGTACCTTCTTTTTCTATGTTGTTCACCATTTGTAAATTAACAAAATGTGCAATAATCACATGTTTAAAAAAAACAAACAAACAAACAAAAAAAAGTCAACAATAAGCTTTAAATAAAGCTCAGAGGAAACCGAGTGGAGCTTCACTTGGACATGAAACGACTGGATTTCATCTGAAGAACTTTAAATTTTAAGTTCCGGTTTATTTCAGATGATCGTATTTCTCACTGATGCGTTCTTTATGTCTTTTTGGGGTCATGTTAATGTTGGTTTTTCCACTGCCGACGTAGAAAGAAAGAAACCAGAACTCATGAAAAATAAATCAGGGCAAAAAGCTTTTAATATTTCTAAAAGAGGCCTAAAGCTGGAAGGCATTCAGTTTGTTGGAGTCCTGCAGCACAAACCATTAAATCATGAGAATCTGTTAGTTTGCTGTGGAAAGCAGCTCACTGTGTCAAACTGTTGCAGAATTTTTGAGATGCAGACGTTTTATGGCAACTTCAAATCACTGAAGTGTTGAAAACAAAGTTCCTCAGAGAAAGACTGGAAGGGATCTGCATATTTCTCCCTCTGCAGAGCAGAATATCATGAAAGCATTCAGGGAATCTGGAGGAGTTTCAGTGTAAAGGACGAGGGAGCGAGCCTAAGCTGGACCCCCGTGACCTCTGACCCCTCAGACGGCGCTGCATACAGAAACGTCACAGAGTGGGAGAAGGAAACGTTACAGAGTGGGAGAAGGAAACGTCACAGAGTGGGAGAAGGAAACGTCACAGAGTGGGAGAAGGAAACGTTACAGAGTGGGAGAAGGAAACGTTACAGAGTGAGAGAAGGAAACGTTACAGAGTGGGAGAAGGAAACGTTACAGAGTGGGAGAAGGAAACGTTACAGAGTGGGAGAAGGAAACGTTACAGAGTGGGAGAAGGAAACGTTACAGAGTGGGAGAAGGAAACGTTACAGAGTGGGAGAAGGAAACGTTACAGAGTGGGAGAAGGAAACGTTACAGAGTGGGAGAAGGAAACGTTACAGAGCGGGAGAAGGAAACGTTACAGAGGGGGAGAAGGAAACGTCACAGAGCGGGAGAAGGAAACGTCACAGAGTGGGAGAAGGAAACGTTACAGAGTGGGAGAAGGAAACGTTACAGAGCGGGAGAAGGAAACGTTACAGAGCGGGAGAAGGAAACGTCACAGAGTGGGAGAAGGAAACGTCACAGAGTGAGAGAAGGAAACGTTACAGAGTGGGAGAAGGAAACGTTACAGAGTGGGAGAAGGAAACGTTACAGAGCGAGAGAAGGAAACGTTACAGAGTGGGAGAAGGTTCTCTGTCCTGACTTTTATGGGACGTGTTGCAGGTCTGAGATGCAGAAATGATGTTTGTTCACAGATTAAATGAAGCTGAAGAGATAAAACATGAAATTTGTTGGCTTCAAACTGTCTGTAAAGAAATAAAAGTCAAAGTAAATGTAAGAATTATACCATTCCATCTATTTTCTAAAAGTGCAGCAGGTGAGAGTTAAACCAGGAAGTTTGTCTATAAAACTCTGAAACAACCAAACATCTGATGGGATCAGATCATTTTGTCTCATCTTATCTGTGAAATGTTTTCTAAACTTCCTTTTTTTTTTTCATATAAATCAATAAATGTATCAACTAAATGAACAGATTCTGTGTGTCTGTTGGTCAGAAAGTATTCTTTCATTAAAGCTAATCTTAACTGAACTTGATTCCACTGATTTAATCATTTATTTCTGAATATTTCCGGGTCTTTCCTCTTATTTTACTTTATAAAACGTTGCTCTCTGCACACTAAAGGTGACGGGCTTGCAGAAAGGGAACGTTTGGCCTTGAAAAGTAAGAAATTATGAGTCTTATCCGGACATCAGCCCTGAAACACTGACGGGAGCTGATTGGCCCACAGTTTGTGTTGCAGGCTTTTTATGTGAATGTTTAAAGAGTTTTATAATCATTTAGCTGAAATACAGACAATTAAAATGCATCAGATGTCGTGTTCTTTGGGTTTGTTGTAATTTTTGGTTGTTTTGTGCTTAAATTTCTCGTTTTTTTGAAGTGGAAAAACCTTCAGAATAGCTCCTATTGGAATAAAACAGATGAATATCGTCTCATATTAAAAGCTTTTTGGTCTGATATGGACCTCGACCTGTTGAGCACAGATGGAATTAAAGTGTAGAATTCACCGTTTAAAACATTTAAAATGTTTTTCCTGCTAACGATGAGAAAACATCTGAGTATAAACCAGGAGACAAAAATCCATTTGAGTCTTTTCTCTTTACGAGGACAAAGATTCTGTCCTTCTGATATGAAAATTCGTCTCAAGGTTTTTCACATGAGTGTAACTGACACCTACGCTGTGAACTCATGCCAGTAATTCACACTGTAACGGCAGTACAGGAATAACACATGCATGGAAAGTTCGGTTTCTTTTTCAAGCATCTTTGCAGCACAGACACCAGCAGATAAATCCTGGTTTTGATGAATAAATATCTTCTTTTTCTCCCCAGAAAAAGACACCATGCTCCTCCCAGTTAAGCAATAACCACTGGAAGCTGGTGGCGGTAACAGCCAGTTTATTGTTTTTTTTTGGTTGAATCCACATTCCTGGATGTATGACAGAAAACAGGGGGAACGGTAGGTAACGCTTTTCTCCTTTTGTTCATTTCTATATGTTCATTTGTCAATTTTCATTCACATTTCTACGGAAAAAAACAGCATCGTGTTAAGCTAACTGCTAACGACTGCTAAGCTAACACTGCTAGCTCCGTGCTAACAGAACAACCAAAACATCCTTGAAGTTGTGGAGAGCATGAAAAAAATCTACATAAACACACAGCAAATCAATACACATTATGATATTAACTTCAACATGACTCCAACAACCGTAAACAAAGTTTTTTTGCCCACGAAACTCGGGACACGTTACCTTCTTGTTCAATCCTCATTTCCACTCAGTATCACAAATAAAGGGTAGCTATGATACAAATAAAATAAAAGGAAATGAAATACTTTTAACTACTTGTACTTTGATCGTATAGTGGATTTTCTTTTTTATATTCTAAAAAGTCTGTGAATAAAGTAAAAAGTGAATGTGCAATGTATGAATTGTAAGTATAAATAAAGTGTGAATGTGTATTAAATATAAATAAAATGTATTCTCACATACCTGGATGTATGACAGAAAACAGGGGGAACGGTAGGTAACGCTTTTCTCCTTTTGTTCATGGGCACATTTCTACGGAAAAAAAGAGCATCGTGTTAAGCTAACACTGCTAGCTCCGTGCTAACAGAACAACCAAAACAGCACTGAAGCTGTGGAGAGCATGAAAAAAAATCAACATAAACACACAGCAAATCAATACACATTATGGTATTAACTTCAACATGACTCCAACAACCGCATACTTCCATACTACATTCTGCATACTCATCGATCAGACAGTATAAAGGGCGTTTACCCACAATGCATTTCGCTCCTGCCCGAGCCGAAATCAGCCGGCCTGAAGCTGATTTCCCTTAAGCTCTAAACTCTGTAAACTTTAGCAACATTTGAAACATTTTCAGGTGAGAAAGTAGTCGTTTAGATCCCCAACGTGTTGAAAACCTGACAAAATACCGGCTGTTTACCATTTTGTTCCCACGAATTCGGCGCTACTAAAGCTAGCCGCAGTGAGCTAACGCACTTCCTGTTATTTTCACAAAATAAAATACCCGTTGCCTTTTATCATAGGGAAAGCCATTACCATACAATTGGTGCTTTTGTTTTGAAAACAGGAAGTGAACCTACCCTCGTTGTAGCTAGCTTGAAACTGCCGTTTTTGACAGGAAATGACGATCGGCGACGTCACGTTACGTTGCATCTTGGGTAGTTTGAGTATGAGTAGTAACCTCATGATGCATACCCAACATTTCAGAGAATCTAGTATGCATCCGGGAACTTCTGCTTACTCAAACTCGCATACTAACTCAAAAAGTTAGTAGGAGTAGTAGGCGAAGTATGCGGTTTCGAACACAGCCAAAGTTTTTTTTGCCCACGAAACTCGGGACACGTTACCTTCTTGTTCAATCCTCATTTCCACTGAGGATTTCCCACAATCCCTCTTTCCATACGGTTTTCAGCCATACCCACAATAGACAGCAGAGGGCGCTTATCCCACATTTAGCTAGATTTATCCACACTATTTGAACTATGTTACACTTTGCATGGTCATATCTGCTGGCTGGAACGTTTTCATGCATCAGCTGCCTGTTTCAAACGCCTCTTCATGATAAAAGTCTGGACTTTGACTGTTTGGCTGTTTCGTAAACCCTCCGGGTCTTTGTTCAAACTGCCCATCGATGGATCCGTATCCTGTTGTCCAGTTCGGCTTCAGCCTTCACACACGTGGACGTGGACCTCATCTTATCTTAAAGGGACAGTTCGCCTCTTCTGACATGAAGCTGTGTAACATCCCATATCAGCAACATCATTTCTGAACATCTTCTTACCCCCTGCTGCGTCCTGTGAGCAGAGTTCCAGCCTCGTTTTGGTGTTGATGAAGGTAGTCCGGCTAGTTGGCTGGGGTTTAAAAAATAAAGCGTTTTGCTGCTCAAAACAATATGCGTTCAACAGAGTAATACATTTGCATCACAAAATGGTTCTCCAGGAAAAAGTCAGACCTCACAATCGCTTGGCCCTATTTTCTCTCCCTTCGTATCACTGCCTGCTGTGTAGACAGAGCAGCAAACAGGCGCGGCTGTCGGCAGGCGGCAGCAGGCAGTGATACGAAAGGAGAGAAAATAGTGCCAAGCGATTGTGAGGTCTGACTTTTTCCTGGAGAACCATTTTGTGATGCAAATGTATTACTCTGTTGAACGCATATTGTTCTGAGAAGCAAAACGCTTTATTTTTTAAACCCCAGCCAACTAGCCGGACTACCTTCATCAACACCAAAACGAGGCTGGAACTCTGCTCACAGGACGCAGCAGGGGGTAAGAAGATGTTCAGAAATGATGTTGCTGATATGGGATGTCATACAGCTTCATGTCAAAAGAGGCGAACTATCCCTTTAAAGAACTTTGTGATGAGATGTAGAATTCATTATTCAATCAGCAGCTTTCCAGTTGCTGTGGGAGACTCCAGATCATGACACTCCCACCGCCGTGCTTTACAGGTGGCTGATCGGAAGTTGCTCGCCAACACAATTGAAAATATTCCAAAAAGCCTGGCTGTGATAGGTCACCTGATGCCAATTTGATTTGATCCAATGTTACTCTGCATATGTTAAACTTTCTTAGGTCTTTATCTGCATGTTGACATACAAAGATGTGAGAGATCTGCGGTTCTGATCATTGGACCTAACCTGGAACCGTTGGTTCTGACTGATGGGTTTGAGGATGTGATGAATGAGAGGCCGTGCGCACCCTTTCCTGTGTGGCAAATGTGTGATTTTACTAATATAAATAGTAAAAATGACCCCCAAAATGTCAGTTCCACTCCATGTTTTCTTGTTAAAATGTGCCAAAGAGCTTTCACATAAGCTGTAAACATGCATCATGCAAAAAGTCCTCACCCTCTCACATTCTGGGTTTATTTTCTGTCACTGGGACAGAACACAAACATGGCACATTCCTTCCCTGAACAACTGAAGCCTGCTTCCACGCATACCAACGGCAAAGTGTGACTCCGGAGCCTCATGTGCTAATACGCTTCACCAGCCGGCCACATTCCACAGCTGTGTGGCTCAAGGTCCAAACACACACATGCCTTCGGATCTGAACACCTTCAGAAAACAACTCCGGGGAAACAATGAGTTTAAGCCAAATCTCAGCTGCCTTCAAAGTGTTTTTTCCACCATATTTTCCACGATGTTTCCTTTCATCTTGGCTTTAAGGGATAAAACTGTAACATTTCCCTCTAGATTTAGTCTTACACAGCAGTGCATTTAGCACGATGGTGCACCCTGGTTTCCGGTAACCCTGCAGCTCTGTTGGGTCACAGTCACACCTGCTCACATGGATGGATTTAAATAAAAAAACATCTGGATGTTGAGAAGCGTTGGACGTCATAACGCAGGAAGATGCGGCCAGAAGTCAAACATCGAGGTTTACTGTGGTTAAACAAAGGAAACCAGTCAGGAAAACATAGTCACATATAACCGTTAAGGCTGGGCAACGATTAAAATATTTAATCTAATTAATCACATGATTTCCCTGATTAATCACGATTAATCGCATTTGTACGCAAAATCCCAAAAATGAATCCAAAAGTAGTGTATATCTTTTAGCATTTAGCTTTATTTTAAATGTGCTGCCATATGAATGAAAGTGCCATAACATTAGTTGTGCAAACACACTTTTAACATCAGCATCTTTCTGTAGTTTTTATGTAGAAGCCTCGCTCCACTGTCTGTTTCCTTGAATGACTTGCTGCTATCAGTTGTGTGGTTTGCCTTTAAGTGATATTTTAGACTGGAACTACTACGCTGAGAAGACAATTCAACTTGGCAGTGTTTACAGATGACTTTGGTTCTGTCGACTCCGCCGTCTGGAAGAACTTTAACATGAAAATGGCCGAGTAAAAGTTCCGTACCCTTCTCCATGTTTGGTGGATCCGCCGATTACTTTCTTTTCCTGTTCCACAGCAGACAGCAGCAGACTTTTACAAAATAAAAGCCTGTGAGCAACAGACTTTTACAAAATAAAAGCCTGTGAGCAGCAGACCTTTACAAAATAAAAGCCTGTGAGCGACAGACTTTTACAAAATAAAAGCCTGTGAGCGACAGACTTTTACAAAATAAAAGCCTGTGAACAACAGACTATTACAAAATAAAAGCCTGTGAGCGACAGACTTTTACAATAATAGAATAATTAATAAAACCTGCGCTAATGCACGATAAAATATTTATCGGCGTTAAATAATTAACGAGTTAACGCGATAATAACGAGTTAACTCGCCCAGCCCTAGTAACCATTACATATTCTGTTGTGAGTTTGGGTCATTTTTATTTGTATTTTCCTGTAAAAACGTCTTTAAAACTGTTAAATTTATCAAATTTCTTCAGATATTTATATCTCCAAGAGGATGAATCATGTGGAAATGATCTTCTGACTGAAGATTTGTGGTAAAACTGTTGAATTTTGAAGGAAATAGAAAGCAACTTTACTCACTTTAACACACTTTAAAATTGATTCTACAACACGGTAATTTGATAGAAATCCCATGTTTTCCATCATTGAAGCTAAGAAAGTGTCGTAAGACATTTGGGACGATGAGTAACATGTAAATAAGAATATTATGCGATGATTGACAACAGGACATAGATAAACGTATAAATTGCTGAAAGTGAGATATTTTACTGTTTGGTGGAAATCATGAGCTCAAAAGTTGGAACAGGAGCAACAAGAGGCTGGAAAAGTAAAGTGGAACTAAGAAGAAACAGCTGGAGGAAGGTGTTGCTGTAGTTAGGTTCATTAGAAGTGAAGAGCACCTTAGAGAGGCAGAGTCTCTCAGAAGTAAAGATGAGCAAGATGTTCAGCAATCTGCAAAAAAACTGAGACGACAAAATGTGGATCAGTTTCTGAAATAATGTTGGTTAGACTTTGAATATTCCATCATCTACAGAACATAACATCACCCAAAGATCCAGGAGGCATCTCTGGCTGACCTTCAGGGCCTGAAGGCCAGGAAACGAACCTGATTCTGTCCTGGAAATCACTGCCTGGGCTCAGGAACACTTTCAGGAATCACCGTAACGTCCACAGATGCAGGTTAAAGCTCCATCAGGCAGAGAACAAGCCACAGAAACTCTTCTCTGGACCAAAGCTCATTTAAAACGGACTGAAGTAAAGTGGGAAACTGATTCTGTAGTAAGAAGGATCAGAACCTGATGCTGCGTCCTCCAGACTGAAGAGGAGAGCGAGCATCCAGCTGGTTATCAGCTGGAAACATCTGGAAAGGCTCCATCAAAGCTGAAAGGTGTAAACAGGTTCTGGAGCAACATCTGCTCCCATCTTCAGGGAAGGCCTTGCATGTTTCAGCAGGACAGAGTTAAACCACTAGAGATGGGACCAAGTCACTCATGTGCAAGTCTTAAGTCTTAGCTTTCAAGTCTCAATGAATTTTTTCTTGGTCGAGTCTCCTTATTATTGCAGTTTTACCTGCAGAATCTGATCTTAATAAAGTGAAAACACAAAGATATAAGTAACTGTCAGTAAACAGCATTGGCCAATGTGTCCAACCTGTCCACCCCGTATCATATCAAGCTAACGTTAGCTAACTACCGACTAGGCTAACAGGATAATATTAGCTAATTTAACGAGCACTTACTGGTCAGAATGGATCTTCAAATGACCAACAAAGTTGGAAGTTGTCGTCTGGCTGTCTGAGATGTTGATGCCGCATGTCTTGCACTGTGCTGTTCGTCTTTTGCCGTCAAAATGGTGATTACGAAAGCCGAAGACAACGACTCTCGGTCCCGCTGACATGTTGATGCATATCTGATATGAGTTTATTCTCTCCAATAAACACTAAGGTATGTAGAGAGGGCATGGCTGACTGACAGGGTAGGGATCCAATCATGACGCCATTCTCAGCCTGCGCTCCTACCGGGTAATCCATATTATTATTTATTCATTTATTCATTTTATATTCAAACTGAAAACATGAACTGAATAACTCTCAAGTCATTCAAGTCATCGTGTCTCAAGTCAAGTCAAGTGCCGAGTCCTTAAAGGCGGGGTAGGGGATCTTTTTCTGGAGCATTTTTTTACATGTTGCTTGAAATACTCTTCACACCCTCATTGCAACCAATTAATTAAAAGTTTTGACACAAATATGAAAAGTTTTAGTGGCCTCTAGAACGTACAATCTAGGAAAAACACTATCCAATCATACTGAACGGACCGTTAACGATGATTGGATTCTGATGCCGTCTATCAAACTGCAATCTTTTATTTTTTGTCAAGTCACAAGTCGTCAAAACAGCGACTCGAGTCGCCTCGAGTCCAAGTCACAGTGACTCGAGTCCCCATCTCTGGAAACCACATCCTGCATCTGTTCCAGCAGCTGGACTGACCTGCCTGCAGTCCAGATGTTTCACCACCTGAAAACATCTCAAACTGGACAAAGGAGACCCAGGAATCCTCCATCAGACAGGAACGGGACGACGTTCCCCTGCCAGAGGTCCGGCCGCTGGTCTCCTCAGTTCCAGATGTTTCCAGATGTTGTTGAAATGGGGAAACATGGCGCCGTCCCAGCTTTAATGAGACGTGTCGCTGCCTCAGATGCATAAATCATTGCTTTCTGTTTTATTTGTGACATTTTTCCTCAGTTTTACCGACTGTAATTGTGAATAAACATTTTAATTTCAGGAGTTATCGATGAAAAATATGGACGATCTGTTTGTTTAAAGCTGATCCTGCAGCACAGCAAAGCGTGTCAATGGAAGGGTTTTCCACTTCCTTTTAGAGTCTTTCCACAGAATCGTATGTCAGCCACAGAGAACGTTGGAGGCCTGCAGGTTATGGAGGCCGCCGGGCGTCAGTCCACCCCGCTGATGTGTCCTTGAGCCGGACACTAAATCCCCCCCGGCTCCCTGACCCTGAGCTCTGACCGCCCCCGCAGAAAAACAGCCATTCTGCCGTCACACGGATGAATAATGTAGCATGCTTTTATTACTCCTCAGCACCGGTCGTCACCGGCCGGCCCGTCGCCCTGAACCAGCACCGACTGGACAATAACAAGAGGTCAGAGGTCACACGTGCAGCTCAGACGTCCCCGTTCTCACAAAGCTGATAAAGTTTTATGGTTTTTCCAACAGATAAAGTTGTTTCTATTTATACTTAAAAATGTGACTTTGTCTGAAGAAAGAAGTGTTTCCCCCCACATTTTCCCAACTGTTACCATGGATATTATGTTAAAAAAGGCTGTTTTTCATGGGTTTTGTGGTTCATATCGTCCAGATTTTGTTCTCTTTCTGAGCTCTTGATGATGTTTCTTATCGGGTCAAACACATTTGATGTTTTACTCCATCTTTGCTGTTTTTATAGCACTTTCCGCTACAAATTTTAAACAAAAAGGGCTTTAAAGACAAAGATTGACTGAATGAGATGGATAGACCTGCAGCTTATCTAGCAGAACGTGGAACTTGGTTGTTCTAATTAAATGTTTAGCATTTATGTGGAGCACAGGCTGGTCAGAGGAACCCCCCCCCCCCCACACAGGTTTGATGTGTTCCAACTAGGGCTGGGTGAGTTAACTCGTTATTATCACGTTAACGCATCAATTATTTAACGCCGATAAAGATTTTATCATGCATTAATGCTTTTTTTTTGTTTGTTTTAATTAAAAAAAATGTTTTTTTAAATTAATGGACATGAAAGTTCAGAGAGACAGGAGACAGGAAGCAGGTGGAAGAGAGAGGGGGAACAACACGCAGCACAGTGGCGTCCTCAACCCACTACGCCATTAACCACCCCCGTTTTATTATTTATTTTATTATTGTAAAAGTCTGTTGCTCACAGGCTTTTATTTTGTAAAAGTCTGTCGCTCACAGGCTTTTATTTTGTAAAAGTCTGTTGCTCACAGGCTTTTATTTTGTAAAAGTCTGCTGCTGTCTGCTGTGGAACAGGAAAAGAAAGTAATCGGCGGATCCACCAAACATGGAGAAGGGTACGGAACTTTTACTCGGCCATTTTCATGTTAAAGTTCTTCCAGACGGCGGAGTCGACAGAACCAAAGTCATCTGTAAACTCTGCCAAGTTGAATTGTCTTCTCAGCGTAGTAGTTCCAGTCTAAAATATCACTTAAAGGCAAAACACACAACTGATACACTGTAAAAAAAAAAAAGTTGGCAGAACTTAAAATTGTAAGGCAACAAACTTCAGGCAGATTTTAAGTTAGGAAATTCAATTTAACTGTTTAAGTTTTGCCTTTAAGTTTGTTCAACTTTAATTTTTAAGTTATCTCAACTCACGTAACCCTAGTTCAAGTTGTAGTTACTTATCATTTCACATTATCTCAACTTACAATCATTACTTTTACGAACTCGACTCAAGTTATAGTAACTTATAATTTCACATTAACTCAACTTACAATCATTACTTGTACTAACTTGACTCAAGTTATAGTAACTTATAATTTGACATTAACTTAACTTTGAATCATTACTTGAACTAACTCTATTCAAGTTGTATTAACTCATAATTTCACATTAACTCAATCTTGAATCCTTATTTCTACTAACTCTACTAAAGTTGCAGTAACTTCTAATTTAACATTATCTTAACTTTGAATGCTTACTCTACTCAGTCATATTGACTTATACTGTCACAACTTTTTAAACTCAGTTCTCATCTGTCAGAGTAATTAGTTTTAGAGAGTAATTTTAATCTATACATAGTACCCACTTAATTCCAGTAACTCAGACCTATCAATTAGGACCCATAAATTACAATCAAATATATAAATTATAACAGATGCATTGTCTGCATTCAAAGCGTTTTTATTTTATCAACACCTTCGAAATGCTGCGACCCATAGCTGTCACAATCTTAGCACTTAACTTGTGCTGAAACACTGCATATTAGAATGCATCATATCTTGAACATTAAAATACAATGAGGTAGTAAAACATGGTGAGTCAACAAGGTGGAGTAATCTACACCAATATACAATAATGAACAATAGTTGTTAAGATTTGGTTACCAAAAGATATACCTCATGGGTTCAAACTTCATACAGAAATAGTGTTGTCCAGAATTGTCAATCTAACTTAACTTATAGAAAATAAAATAAGAAATATTTAGGTCCAGCAGTCTCAGAACAAAAATGTATGTGTCATTGATTTACACACAATTTTAAGAGATGGGCAGAGAAGAAGTTACCAACAGTTTGTGAATAGCAGAAGGATAGATTTAAAAGAAAAGTTTAATTAGCAGGACTTTTACAGGTCACAACTTGAGTGTGAACAGGAGAAAGTGAATTCAGTAAGAAGTAAGAAAGTTAGACAAGTTGGGTGACAGAATGAGACGAGAGCAGATGGAAAGAAATGAGAGAAGAGAGGGGAAAGGGGGAGAGAAGAGAGGTGGAGAAAGGAGAGAAAAGGTGTAGAGAGTAAAATTACAAGTTGTAGAAGATTCATCTCTGACAAATGGCAACAAGAACTTGTGCAATTCACAACTGTCTCAGAACGTTCCAGTGTTCTCATCTAACTTGCTGGATTCACTGATACAGTTTGTTTTTGAGGGATCTCACCCTTGCAGAAAAATCTGTCCCAAGTTCCATGAAAACCTTCTGAATGGTTTCAAAAGTTTACCTCAGTTCTTTTGGGTACTCGAGGTTCAAAGCATAGATCAGCCCAAAAAGGTACGCAAAAGCTGTTGGCAAGTCAGGAAGATCCTGAAGGACGATGGCTTCTTCTACAATCACAGCGACGTTTATGACACTTGCAGGATCTTCATCCTCCAACAGTCAGGATGCCCACAGTGAGGCCCTTCGTCTGCTCCTCTTGTGAATCAGTTGCCTTGTGATGACAGAAAGCAAATAACCAACACAATAGTCAATCAAACTGAAAAACATTTATCATTAAATACTGTGGCTCAGAATAGGGTTTTACTCTAAAATGATCCCAAATATTTGGTTTGACATCTTATACCCCCATGTAATCCTCATTTTTTGACATCAATTATATCAGGCCATTGGCATTAAAATACAACTCTTAAAGAAACTCTGGGCACTGGGGCAGACAAAGAACATTCATACATTCATAATTTCCAGAATATAATGAGATCATTAAGTGTAAAATTCACCTCTTCATCCAGTCGGTTAAGGAGTTGATCCATCTCAGGTGGAAAAGCTGTTTTCCTTGCCCAATAGAGTCTAAGGAGTCTTGGAGTGTGCTCATTAATGGCTGCTCTGAAGTGGTCCATTAGGTTCTTGTTGGTAATCCGATAGAACTCTTCATTGATCTGTTGAAAAATTTAGAATAGCAAATATAAATCTTCAGTACAAAGTCATACAATTCCAACACCATCCTAATAAAAAATATGCATTTTATATACAGAAGCAACTCTATTTTGAAAAGAAACAATTTATGATATATTCTTTGCTCAGCTTCTTACCTCTCCCTCACAAAACAGAGCAGGCCACCGGCCCTGAACCTCTGACACCATAGGCTCTAGCTCAATAATCTCCATGCGCCTCAGAGAGAAAGTTAGCGCCATCTTTTGCTTTAGGAGTTCAACATTCTTATTCCTCTTCATATATTCCTCAACCAGAGCCAGTCTTTCCTCCTCCAGCGAGTCTTCAAGCATCACTAGCACAAGCTAGGCACTAGCATCAACTAGCTGCTAGCGTTCGCTAATTCAACTATTTGTACAAGTATTTAATGCTTACTGTTGCTAAAGCTAATCGTATCCATTGATTTGTCACACAATATAACCCTGAATATAAATTCTGACACTATTTTAGCGTTACTAGCTAGTCGCTAGCATCAGCTAGCTGCCAAAGTTCACGATTTAAGTTATTCATGTTTAACGTTTACTGTTGTCAATGATAATGCTTCTTATCTTATTTATAGATTTCTAACACAATATAACCATTTAAAAAGTCAGACATTATTTTAACTTACATGTAAATTAAGTTCAAACTTACCTAAATGGAGTGAACTCAAGCTCTTGTGGGACACAGCCAGACAGGAGAGTAGCAGACTGCGAGTGACGAGCCTCAACTCCAAAAGTTGGCTTTCCCGCAATTTCCAACAAAGAAACAAGAGTTATCTGAACTTTTACTGCTTGTTCTGAATCGCTATTCAAAGATACAAGTAGTACTAACTTACTTAACTGTATTGACACCAACAAATTGCTTGATTTGCTGGACTGACTGAAGTTTTTGTGTTGAATGTTAATAACCCATATTTTAACGTTGTTACTACTTTAAATAGTTATTTAGGCCAAAAAATAAAAGTTGGCCTTTTTACAGTGTAGCAGCAAGTCATTCAAGGAAACAGACAGTGGAGCGAGGCTTCTACATAAAAACTACAGAAAGATGCTGATGTTAAAAGTGTGTTTGCACAACAAATGTTATGGCACTTTCATTCATATGGCAGCACCTTTAAAATAAAGCTAAATGCTAAAAGCTATACACTACTTTTGGATTCATTTTTGGATTCTGCGAACAAATGTGATTAATCGTGATTAATCAGGGAAATCATGTGATTAATTAGATTAATCATTTTAATCGTTGCCCGGCCCTAGTTCCAACAGAAGCTAAATGTCAACTTTTAACTGGTTATGTGAGTTCCCCACTAACAGACGGGGGAACATTGTTTTATCTCATCTCCTGAGAGCTTTAATTGATTTAAATAAGTTGAACTGAAAGGATTTAAACCACCACAGCGGCAGGAATAATCCCAGTGAATCATTGTATTGTCCCACCTATGTTTCTGCAACCTTTTTCAATGAAAAACCCACCGGGGAGGCCGGCCTATGAGAGGCTCCACATCCCGCGGCGGCGGCGCGCATTGGCCGCTGCGCGCATCAGTCGCGGCTGTGGGAGGAGCTGGATGGAGCGGATTAAGACCGGAGGAGTGGCGCGCGGGAGGCGGTGTTACTGTCAGTTGGGTTTTTTCTTTTTTTCTCCGCGTCCAAAGTCGGCTGTTGTTGCTGCTGGTGCAGACCAGACGTTCAGTCCGAGCGACGCGCTGCGCGGGGACACACGCGCGGATCTCCCGGCTGCACTTTGGCACCGACGCGCTGAGAGGAGCGCGGCTGCGGAGGGTAGCCTGGCAGGCGGCGCCGGATTGTTTCAAACATTGTCTTTCTCCGCGCACCCCGCTCGCTCCCATCGCCTGTTATCGCGCGCAGAGGCTTTACGCGCGTCTGGGTGTCCCGGCCGCCTCCCGGACCGGAGACACAGAAGACTTGTTGCACGTCTCCGGGGAGCGCAGCGCTCCGCTTTCCATCCAAGTCTCAACCTGCTCGTGATGCTTTGATTTGAGCGGGTTTAGCGGCGCGCGGATGGACCGTGCAGAGCGCACACTCCCAGCCTGAAGCCGACGCGTCCCGCTGCTCAGAGGCGATGACAGCGTGTTAATAATTAAGGAAATTTGGGGTGACGAGTTCCTTCCGACGGAGCCGCTGCTGAACCGTTCCTCCTGTAAATGGCATCCGACCCAGACAAACTTTATTCGGGTTGATTGATTTTCCCTCCCCTGTTGTTTCGAACTGAGCCAAACCTCTTCCTCGTCGGCATGTCTGAGCGTGATGGATGTGGAGACGGAGACGGAGCGCCGGACTTCATCCCGCCGAGAGCGCCCCGCGGCCGGCGCAGCGGCGTCATCCTCCCCGGCGGCGGCGGCCAGGACTCCGACACCATCCTGCTGGAGTCGGTGAAGGCGGCACCGCGCCGGAGCAGCATCATCAAGGTAAGATTCCCAAACCTGGCTGCGGAGTTAAAGCTCAACCCTCCAAGTTCCCTGGATCCATTCAGCTTTCTGCCTCTGGAGAATAAAAATAAGAATAAGACGCCCGTGAGGTCAAGGTCTGCAGCCCCTCCTGCCTCCTCCGAGGCCCGGCGGGCTTCATATCGGTGTCACACATCTGCTGATTATACTCTTTATCATTTTTTAAGCGCGTCACGTGTGCGTAATGTCAAATTCCTCGATCTCAGGCTCCGTCCTCAGAGTGCGTGTCAAAGCAGTCTGAGCGCACTCTCAGACGGGTGGAGGCCAAACCTGGGAGGTAACCAGGGAAATAATCTGTTCTCTTTTAGAGGAGTTTCATCTCACCTTTTGAACTGTGAACGCTTTGACCCTGCTGTTCGCGTGACGTCACGGTGACGTCACGCCCCCCCCCCCCCCCCCGGGCCTCACCTGTGCTCAGGTTGCAGGTCACTCAGAGGATCGTGTTTAGGGGGATCATTCCCTCTCATGGCTAACATGTCAGCTCAGTAGAAATCCCTCCACCTCGGGGCGAGTCACCACCTGCTGCAGGAGTTGATAAAGTAGTTCCGCCACTGAAGTGAGAATCCACTCGAGTTAAAAAAAGTTGTGTTTGGGGCGGCTGATGTCCAGAACTCTGGCTCTGATTCTTCCAAAGGAGACGCAGGGTACACTCTAAGAAAATAAAGTACAGAATGTACCTTTAGGGGTACGATGGCTTGTCCCTGGGGCAGTACCCTCAGAAGGTTTAGTTTTGTACCCTTGCACTGAAGTAGCCTAACACAGACTGTCTATTGTACCCCAGCATGTAGAAAAAAAGGTACATACATGTACCTTTTACCACTTGAGTACATATATATGTACCTTTTACCACTTGAGTACATATATATGTACCTTTTACCACTTGAGTACATATATGTACCTTTTGGACCCTCAAGAAGGTACATACATGTACCTTTTACCACTTGAGTACATATATGTACCTTTTACCACTTGAGTACATATATGTACCTTTTACCACTTGAGTACATATATACACCTTTTACCACTTGAGTACATATATGTACCTTTTACCACTTGAGTACATACATGTACATTTTACCACTTGAGTACATATATGTACCTTTTACCACTTGAGTACATATATGTACCTTTTACCACTTGAGTACATATATGTACCTTTTACCACTTGAGTACATACATGTACATTTTACCACTTGAGTACATATATGTACCTTTTACCACTTGAGTACATACATGTACCTTTTACCACTTGAGTACATACATGTACCTTTTACCACTTGAGTACATATATACACCTTTTACCACTTGAGTACATATATGTACCTTTTACCACTTGAGTACATACATGTACCTTTTACCACTTGAGTACATACATGTACCTTTTACCACTTGAGTACATATATACACCTTTTACCACTTGAGTACATATATACATCTTTTACCACTTGAGTACATATATGTACCTTTTACCACTCGAGTACATACATGTACCTTTTACCACTTGAGTACATATATGTACCTTTTACCACTTGAGTACATACATGTACCTTTTGGACCCTCTAAAAGGTACATATATGTACCTTTTACCACTAAAGTACATACATGTACATTTTACCACTTGAGTACATATATGTACCTTTTACCACTAAAGTACATACATGTACCTTTTGGACCCTCTAAAAGGTACATATATGCATCTTTAGGTCCAATAATGAACCCTAGGGGGTACATCGGTATAGATTGTACCTCAGGGGACAGAAAAGGACTCGTACTGTAGCCCTGTTTCTGAGAGTGTATCCAGGGTGGATATGTTGCTCCCAGCATGCTTTGCCTCGTGGTTAGAGTGCAGCTCAGACGCTTTCAGGGTCGATCTGTAGAAAAAAACAAACTGAGGTCATTGTGTTTGGCAACAAAGAGAAGAGCTTTGCTGTCAGTAAACACCTCGAGTCTCTAGAAACTAAAGACCGAGTCCAGAACCTCGGCGTGCTGATAGTAAGGGCAGGGGTGGTCTTCTTCTTCTTCCTCACCGCCACCACGATCACTCGAAGTTGAAGGTGTTTCTGGTTCTTCCATCTTTGGTTCAAACAAAGCAGGCAGGCAGCAGGAGAAACAAATAATACTCCAGTAGAGTACAGATACAGCATTTCAGTACTTAAGTAGAGTAGTGATGTAGTTCTACTTCGTTACTGTACATCTCTGTTCCGACCCGATAGCCGGGGCCCCATCTGGAGGGAGCCAGCTGAACACAGAGTCCTTTGAGTGCTGGGGAGGAAGCAGATGGAAGGATGAGGAAGGGAGGTCAGTCCTACACGTCAGAATATCAATGTTCAAGGACTGAGCGTCGCCGTCTAATTCCTGGAAACTGTGATAAATAGTCAAGTAAATCGTGTTTTTCAGCAAAAAACGACAAAAACTTTCCCTGATTCCAGCTTCAAATCGTAAAGTTGGGCTGAATTCTGAGTAACTTTTGAATAGTTGTTGGTTAATAGATTAAATGACTCAATTAATGTGGAAAAATCTGATTATTCCCCTCAGATTTACGTTAGCATGGAGCTTCATTCAAAATAAAATGCTATTTTTTTTTACTCTTTTTGAAGGAAAATGTTACTTTAAGTAGCTGTTTGACGGTAACGTGAGTACGTTTACTATTAAAATATTAAATCATGCTGATAAATTCTAATAATTATCAGATCTGGAAACTGTTCCTGCGTAGCTGCAGCGATAATTAGTCAAATAAATCATGTTTTTCAGCTAAAAAACGACAAAAACTTTCCCTGATTCCAGCTTCAAATCGTGAAGTTGAGCTGATATAGTTTAAATATTCTGAGTAACTTTTGAATAGTTGTTGGTTAATGGATTAAATGACTCAATTAATGTAGAAAAATCTGATTATTCCCCTCAGATTTACGTTAGAATGGAGCTTAATTCAAAATAAAATGCTATTTTTTTCACTCTTTTTGTAGGAAAATGTACTTTAAGTAGAGATGCAGGATCCCAGGTGACCTTATGGTTTAATTTGACGGGTAACATGAGTATGTTTACTATTAAAAAGATTGAATCATGCAGATAAATTCTAATAATTATCAGATCTGGAAACTGTTCCTGCGTAGCTGCAGCGATAATTAGTCAAATAAATCGTGTTTTTCAGCTAAAAAACGCCAAAATCGTGAAGTTGAGCTGATATAGTTTAAATATTCTGAGTAACTTTTGAATAGTTGTTGGTTAATAGATTAAACGACTCAATTAATGGGGAAAAATCTGACTATTGCCCTCAGATCTACGTTAGAATGGAGCTTAATTCAAAATAAAATGCTATTTTTTTCACTCTTTTTGAAGGAAAATGTTACTTTAAGTGGATGTTTGATGGGTAACGTGAGTACGTTTACTATTAAAAGATTAAATCATGCAGAGAAATTCTAATAATTATCAGATCTGGAACTAGTCTGAGCTTTTAAAATGGAAGAAGAAGGTCTATAAATAGATAAAGTAGATAAAATAAAGGCTCAAATAGCTGTAATCTGCTCTGAGTTATCTTTGAAGGCTGAACTATATTAGAAATTCATTTTTAAATTTTTTTTATTTGGAAAGGTCTCCCCACCAGGGGTCTAATTAGTGACGGGACCCCGAGCCAGGGTCTCATGTCGGCCTGAGTCTGAAGTGACTGCTAACATTTATGGTTCTGAAAAGTTAATCAGAGGCAAAGATGAGTTGAATAACCGCAAAGGGACACAAATGGACGGCAGAGAGACTCCACAGAGCAGATGGCCGGGATGTGAAGTGTGAACTGGGACTGTTTATTTATGAGAAAGTTTTTAGATTTTAAGGTTTTATGGATCAGAACATGATAAAAAAAAAGATAATCTGG
This sequence comes from Odontesthes bonariensis, assembly GCF_027942865.1. Lineage (NCBI taxonomy): Eukaryota > Metazoa > Chordata > Actinopteri > Atheriniformes > Atherinopsidae > Odontesthes > Odontesthes bonariensis. The sequence goes on along the minus strand of NC_134517.1, from coordinate 34,750,059 downwards.
TCCTCACCAGCTCTTAAAATGACATAAAAACACATGATATGTTACACCGAGTCCTTATTTATTTCATAAAAACTGAGATAAAACACAGAAACAGTGAGTGAGAAACTAAGTGAACCCCTGATCCAGCAGCTGGTAGCAGCAGTGTGTGAGAAACTAAGTGAACCCCTGATCCAGCAGCTGGTAGCAGCAGTGAGTGAGAAACTAAGTGAACCCCTGATCCAGCAGCTGGTAGCAGCAGTGAGTGAGAAACTAAGTGAACCCCTAATCCAGCAGCTGGTAGCAGCAGTGAGTGAGAAACTAAGTGAACCCCTGATCCAGCAGCTGGTAGCAGCAGTGAGTGAGAAACTAAGTGAACCCCTGATCCAGCAGCTGGTAGCAGCAGCAGTGAGAAACTAAGTGAACCCCTGATCCAGCAGCTGGTAGCAGCAGTTAGTGAGAAACTAAGTGAACCCCTGATCCAACAGCTGGTAGCAGCAGTTAGTGAGAAACTAAGTGAACCCCTGATCCAGCAGCTGGTAGCAGCAGTGAGTGAGAAACTAAGTGAACCCCTGATCCAGCAGCTGGTAGCAGCAGTGTGTGAGAAACTAAGTGAACCCCTGATCCAGCAGCTGGTAGCAGCAGTGAGTGAGAAACTAAGTGAACCCCTGATCCAGCAGCTGGTAGCAGCAGTGAGTGAGAAACTAAGTGAACCCCTGATCCAGCAGCTGGTAGCAGCAGTGTGTGAGAAACTAAGTGAACCCCTGATCCAGCAGCTGGTAGCAGCAGTGAGTGAGAAACTAAGTGAACCCCTGATCCAGCAGCTGGTAGCAGCAGTGAGAAACTAAGTGAACCCCTGATCCAGCAGCTGGTAGCAGCAGTGAGTCAGAAACTAAGTGAACCCCTGATCCAGCAGCTGGTAGCAGCAGTGAGAAACTAAGTGAACCCCTGATCCAGCAGCTGGTAGCAGCAGTGAGTCAGAAACTAAGTGAACCCCTGATCCAGCAGCTGGTAGCAGCAGTGAGTGAGAAACTAAGTGAACCCCTGATCCAGCAGCTGGTAGCAGCAGTGAGTGAGAAACTAAGTGAACCCCTGATCCAGCAGCTGGTAGCAGCAGTGAGTGAGAAACTAAGTGAACCCCTGATCCAGCAGCTGGTGGCAGCAGTGAGTGAGAAACTAAGTGAACCCCTGATCCAGCAGCTGGTAGCAGCAGTGAGTCAGAAACTAAGTGAACCCCTGATCCAGCAGCTGGTAGCAGCAGTGAGTGAGAAACTAAGTGAACCCCTGATCCAGCAGCTGGTAGCAGCAGTGAGTCAGAAACTAAGTGAACCCCTGATCCAGCAGCTTGTAGCAGCAGTGTGTGAGAAACTAAGTGAACCCCTGATCCAGCAGCTGGTAGCAGCAGTGAGAAACTAAGTGAACCCCTGATCCAGCAGCTTGTAGCAGCAGTGAGTGAGAAACTAAGTGAACCCCTGATCCAGCAGCTGGTAGCAGCAGTGAGTGAGAAACTAAGTGAACCCCTGATCCAGCAGCTGGTAGCAGCAGCGTGTGAGAAACTAAGTGAACCCCTGATCCAGCAGCCGGTAGCAGCAGTGAGTGAGAAACTAAGTGAACCCCTGATCCAGCAGCCGGTAGCAGTAGTGAGAAACTAAGTGAACCCCTGATCCAGCAGCTGGTAGCAGCAGTGAGTGAGAAACTAAGTGAACCCCTGATCCAGCAGCTGGTAGCAGCAGTGAGTGAGAAACTAAGTGAACCCCTGATCCAGCAGCTGGTAGCAGCAGTGAGTGAGAAACTAAGTGAACCCCTGATCCAGCAGCTGGTAGCAGCAGTGAGTGAGAAACTAAGTGAACCCCTGATCCAGCAGCTGGTAGCAGCAGTGAGAAAGTAAGTGAACCCTTCCTGCCAGCTGCTGCTGATCACTTTTGTCCCATAAATAATGACTCGGTGTTGATCTGAGGTTGTTTTTATTGGATTTTAACTCCTGACCAGCGGCAGATGTTGTTTAAACATCGACATTCTGAAGTGTAGAAGTGAAAGAGGGTGTACTTTCTTCTCCACATGACTGTTGCTACGGTGCGTTTAAAAACATAAATACAGCATGACAGAAACTTCAGGCTCTAAATGCAAATTACTTTGGAGATTAACATTCGTAGCATGCAGACGTACTTTAGTTCCCACAGTTGTGACAAAGCTGATCCCAGTGTGCAGCTTTCTGTTTGTGCTGCAGCTGCACGGGTACCTGCTCTGGACTTCAGGGGTTAAAGTGAAGTCAGAGGGCGAGGCTGCCGCCTGCAGGACTCACATTACTGCAACAACACGCTTCCACATGTGTCTGCGACGCCCACGCGTGACATGACGGCGCGCACGCGGGTAATTAAAGCGCTCACTTCGCTCTGCAGACGCTCAACTGTTGCACTGATTGCATCTTCAGCTCAAGAGCTCGGCTGGAGCTGACGGCTGAGACGGTTATTCCCTCTTTCAGCTCTGCTTTAAGTAGCTTCCGGCTGTTTGAATCCATCAGGTTCTGTTCCGGCTCTTTCATGAAACTTCAGTTAAATCAGTGGTTCTCAAACTTCTTTTGGTCATTCCCCACTTTGAACATGTGGGGATTTCCAAGCCCCCCCTGCCCCCCCCCCCTGCCCCACCTGCCCCCCCTGCCCCACCTGCCCCCCCTGTCGCCCCAACAAAAATATTGACAAATTACATTTCAACTTTATTGAACTAACACCAAGTAACATCTAATAACACAAAGTTCAAAAAGAGAAAATAAAAGGGTTTCATTTGCAATCTGTGCAAAAAACAAAAACAACTCAAATGTATTCCTGCATTAGTGGCAGCAATGAGCCTGTTTTGCACTAAACAACTTCTCAAAACGTGGTTGCAGGCTTGAAACTGCCACTGAAGTCATGGGCTGTGTTCGAAACCGCCTACTGCATACTTCCATACTGCATACTCATCGATCAGACAGTATGCAGAACGTTTACCCACAATGCATTTCGTTCCTGCCCGAGCCGAAATCAGCCGGCCTGAAGCTGATTTCTCTTAAGCTCTAAACTCTGTAAACTTTAGCAACATTTGAAACATTTTCAGGTGAGAAAGTAGTCGTTTAGATCCCCAACGTGTTGAAAACCTGACAAAATACCGGCTATTTACAATTTTGTTCCCACGAATTCGGCGCTACTAAAGCTAGCCGCAGTGAGCAACGCACTTCCTGTTATTTTCACAAAATAAAATACCCGTTGCCTTTTATCATAGGGAAAGCCATTACCATACAATTGGTGCTTTTGTTTTGAAAACAGGAAGTGAACCTACCCTCGTTGTAGCTAGCTTGAAACTGCCGTTTTGACAGGAAATGACGATCGGCGACGTCACGTTACGTTGCATCTTGGGTAGTTTGAGTATGAGTAGTAACCTCATGATGCATACCCAACATTTCGGAGAATCTAGTATGCATCCGGGAACTTAAAAAAAGTTAAAGTTAGTATGAGTAGCCTGCTGTGCAGAGCGAGCAGCAAACACCGTAACAGGCGCGGCTGTCGGCAGCAGGCAGTGATACGAAGGGAGAGAAAATAGGGCCAAGAGATTGTGAGGTCTGACTTTTTCCTGGAGAACCATTTTGTGATGCAAATGTATTACTCTGTTGAACGCATATTGTTCTGAGAAGCAAAGCGCTTTATTTTTTAAACCCCAGCCAACTAGCCGGACTACCTTCATCAACACCAAAACGAGGCTGGAACTCTGCTCACAGGACGCAGCAGGGGGTAAGCAGATGTTCATAAATGATGTTGCTGATATGGGATGTTACACAGCTTCATGTCAAAAGAAGCGAACTATCCCTTTAAAGCGGCGCGGTTTGATCGAGTGGAAGGAATCCAGATGTTTTTGGTCATCTTTTCACATGAATTCCTCTGGTTCTCAACCTGTGAGCTTTATTAGGGTGAACGTGGAGCTCAACAGACTTTCAGCCTGTTGAGCTTTTGGTTTGTCGGCATGGAAACGTGTATGCATCAGGAGAACCGAAGAGGAACTCGGTGTTGCTGTTTTTCAGCCTGTTATCTGTGCACCAGAGTCATTTTTCTCTGTGGTTCTGCATGGAGAGATACGTGTCCATTAAGCCTTGAACATACTCCAGCAAGCGAGTCATCTCTTGACCCTTGATGCCAGAAATAACTTCCTCTTCGTCTAGTTTGGCAACAGGAAAATAGCCCTGTGTTTCTTACTTTAGGGGACGAAGAAGAGTGGAACTCTGGGTGTAAACTGCAGGATAACTGGGCGATAAAGTTGTGAAATCTGTGAGCTGTTTGCTGGTTCCTCCCTCGTCATTCCAGCTTGTTTTCACTTGCTCGTGTGTTGTAATTCAGTCTGTTGGAGCCGGAGCCGCTGCCAGGCGCCGCTTCATCACATTTAAAGAGCGAGTTACAGAGAGACTTTAATCTCGGTCGAGTTAAACGCGTTCGGGTTCAGGCTGTTATATTAATTTCCACCCTGGAAACCATCTGCAGTTAGCTTACAGCGTTACAGAAGAACAGAGCAGACGGCACATGAGAGCATTGTGGGATTAACGGGGAATGAAAACACACAAAAGCTCGCACGGGTGCGTCAGCTGAGTGCTGAAGGACGCCGTTTCTGTCGCGCTGCGGCGTCCAACCTTGATGTTTCACAGCGTTCAGCATCGGTACGATTTAAGCACCATGTTGTTATATATCACACAGAACAGACAACTGAGCAAAGAAGCCGTTTTAAACTGGATCTTTAGGCACTTTGTTCCCAGCAGCCTGTCACAGAGACACATCATTTGTTCCCATTTCTTTAGCTGCATGTGTGAAAAACAGCTTCATAGTTTCAACTTTTTTGTACATTTAGGTTAAAACTGCTTTCAGTTACCAAAAGAGTCAAATTAATATAAGAAATTCAGTTTAAAAAAAATCAGAACAAAAAAACAGACAATAATAAGAGGTATATGTTATTCAACATCAAGAAAAAGTAAATAAGATTCAATTTAAAGCTTAAAAAAGAATATAAGATATAATCTAATGACTAATTATGGAACAATTAATATAAATGAAATGATTAAACTGCTTTATGCCACCAGAAATGAATAATCTAGAAGCTCTTTGTGGGTTTTAGACTGGAATTCCTGAAGACTCCTTAAAGAAAGGACAGAAAGCTCGTCTGAGAGGGTTCAGGCTGTGCTGGAGGAGAAAGGAGCTCAGAGCAGATACTCACTTTAAAGCTGCTCAGAACTGAACTAACTCTGGTTCTGCCTCAGATTCTGGGTTTATGTTCATGTTGGAACATGTTTCAGTGAATCTCTGCAGCTGTTACCATGGAAACATCTGCAGATATTCACTTTAAAGCTGCTCAGAACTGAACTAACTCTGCTTCTGACTCAGATTCTGGGTTTAGGTTCATGTTTACACCACATGGTTCAATAATTTGCTGGATCAGGACTTTACATGATTAATTCACTGTATTAAAATAGAATTATGTGCAGACAAAGTCTTCAATTATTCAGTTTTATTGTCTTAAAGTTAAATAAGTGGACTGAAAGTCATGAGCTGAGAAACTCGAGTTAAAAATGCATAAAGCACAGATGTGTCTCCATGACTTTCAGTCATGGAATTCCATATGAAGGCCACTGAGGGAGCCCTGTTTGTGTTTGATATGAGTTTATTTTTGGCCCTTCTCACACGGAGGGCCATGTGGACTCCTTATCCCGCTCTGCCTGCGTCTCTTTTCCCATCTGCACTCCTTGAGTTTTCCAATCCCAGGCTTTCATTCAGCTCCACTTTGATGCTTCTTTTTCTCTCTGCATTGTTGTTCTCACTTTGCTTTGCCGAGAAGCGAACAATGATTTGTTTGCGTGGTGCCGTGTGGTGACAGCGTGTCCCCTGTGATGGTGTCCCTGTCTCTGAGGGCCCTCTGTCTCCCGGTGTCACCCGGCCGCTGGTGCCTCATCTCTGGGGGAACAGACCTCATCGCAGCTGCCGGTCAGGAGGAGAGACAAAGAACGTGCAACACACGCTTGTTATTGTTAACATTTTCTCACCACGAGCCCCCTTTCTCAGCCTTGGAGAGGAGGTGAAAATGATACCAACATGTTACACTGTGTCATTGAGCGAAAACTCAGGCAAATCACTGAAGCAGTGTGTGAAAAAACTAAGTGAACCCTTCCTGCTTCCACAGGAAAAGCAGAAGTTCTGTCAGTTTATTCAGGTGTGTTTTAACACGATGCCAAGGAGGAAAGACATCAGCAGCTGCTGCTGCCCATCAACCTGGGAAGGGTTATAAGGCCGTTTCCAAACTATCTGGAGTCCATCGTTCTACAGAGAGAAAGGCTGTGTTCCAAACCGCATACTTCTCCTACTACTCATACTAACTTTTTGAGTTAGTATGCGAGTTTGAGTAAGCGAGAAGTTCCCGGATGCATACTAGATTCTCCGAAATGTTGGGTATGCATCATGAGGTTACTACTCATACTCAAACTACCCAAGATGCAACGTAACGTGACGTCGCCGATCGTCATTTCCTGTCAAAACGGCAGTTTCAAGCTAGCTACAACGAGGGTAGGTTCACTTCCTGTTTTCAAAACAAAAGCACCAATTGTATGGTAATGGCTTTCCCTATGATAAAAGGCAACGGGTATTTTATTTTGTGAAAATAACCGGAAGTGCGTTGCTCACTGCGGCTAGCTTTAGTAGCGCCGAATTCGTGGGAAAAAACTTGTAAAAAGCCGGTATTTTGTCAGATTTTCAACACGTTGGGGATCTAAACGACTACTTTCTCGCCTGAAAATGTTTCAAATGTTGCTAAAGTTTACAGAGTTTAGAGCTTAAGGGAAATCAGCTTCAGGCCGGCTGATTTCAGCTCGGGCAGGAGCGAAATGCATTGTGGGTAAACGCTCTGCATACTGTCTGATCGATGAGTATGCAGTATGGAAGTATGTAGTATGCAGTATGCGGTTTCGAACACAGCCAAAGATTATTCACAGGTGGAAAACATTCAGGACAGCTGTCAATCTTCCCAGGAGTGGACGTCCCAGCAAGGTCACCCCAAGGTCAGAAACCCAAGAGCTACATCTCAGACTCTGCGGGCCTCAGTTAGCATGTTAAAGGTTAAAGGTCACCCCAAGGTCAGAAACCCAAGAGCTACATCTCAGACTCTGCGGGCCTCAGTTAGCATGTGAAAGGTTAAAGGTCACCCCAAGGTCAGAAACCCAAGAGCTACATCTCAGACTCTGTGGGCCTCAGTCAGCATGTTAAAGGTTAAAGGTCATGACAGCACAGTTAGAAACAGACTGAACAGGTATGGCTTGTGTGGAAGGGCTGCAGGAGAAAGCCTCTTCTCTCTAAAAAGAACATGGCAGCACAGCTTAGGTTTGCAAAGCTGCATCTGAACAAACCACAAGACTTCTGGAACAATGTCCTTTGGACAGACCAGACCAAAGTGGAGATGTTTGCTCATAATGCACAGCAGCACGTTTGGAGGAAACCAAACACAGCATATCAGCACAAACACCTCATACCAGCTGTCAAGCACGGTGGTGGAGGGCTGATGATCTGGGCTGGTTCTGCAGCCACAGGACCTGGGCACCTCGCAGCCACTGAGTCCACCATGAACTCCTCTGGATACCAAAGTGTTGCTGCTGAAGCTGCTGGATCAGGGGTTCACTTAGTTTCTCACACACTGCTTCTGTGTTTTGTCTCAGTTTTTATTAAATAATTAATGACTCGGTATAATATGTCATGTGTTGTTGTTCATCCTATTGACCTCATGATTTGGGGGGAAACACAACTAAAATACATTATTTTTTACTGTGTCGCTCATTCAGACCGATAAAAGAAAACCATGTGTTAAAGTTGATGAATGTAAATATGATTTAAAGGCAGGTGCTTAACTTGATCAAATCAGAACCAGTCACAGATGAATAGAAACTTTTCATGCAATAACTCAATCTGGCAACATGCAACAAACAGTATATTTTTTATGGTTTCAAGGAATCAGGAGCTTCATGTCAGCATATAAATAGCTACACATTGTCTGCTCTAATAATTAAACATTAGAAAACAACGCTACACATTTATATCTTGACTTGTTAACAGTTTTGAATCCTCCAAAACTGTCCCAACAGTTATGCCCAAAGCTGAAATCAGTCTCTAGTTCTACATCATCATCCTTTAAGATCAGAAAATAAAGATTTATTTTGTAAATAAAGAGGAAAAACTGGTCTCTAAAGAGTACCATCTAAATTTAAATAAGCTTTATTATTTCAAGAGAACAAAACAACAATTTAGTCCAGGATAAAAGCATCAAACTAAGTAATTTTTAGGCACAGCTGCTACAATTAAAGCTTTGCTGGCGTCACTTAAAGTCATTACATGTGGAAAGTGTGAGCGTGTTCAGCTGCGTTCACGGTTTCTGAGGATTCATCACGGACCAAAGCTTCCCATGAGTGCACGGAACTGATCTCACTACGTTATACGGGTGTGAACTGTGTCTGAGTCACAAAGAACTCGGGGCCGAATGGACACGTCGTACCATGAAATGCCTTTTCTGATCCTTGGCTCACCTTTTGGACGAGCTCGGAGGAGAGCGGCTGCTCCTCCAACATCGATAAGTTCTGCCAGGGATGCCTCCTCGCTGCCTCACAGGTGAGACTTTTCAGACGTGTCAAACTCTGAGGACACCTGGGAGATTATGTCTCTAGTTTAGTTTCTCCTTAAATCAAATCAAATCAAGTTTATTTGTAGCACATTTCATGTACAAAACAATTCAAAGTGCTTCACATAAAATAAAAGCATTGCAGCAGGGAGTAGAAGAAGCATTAAAAATACATAAAAGAATATAAAGAGAAACTAATAAAATAATTGAAATGAATTTAAAAACAAGCAACAGCACTGGAAAAAAATCTAAATCTTACCAAGTATATTTGTCTCATTGAGTATCTCATTACACTTGATATAAGACACAATTGCTTAACAAGTACCATTTCAGAAATATATAGGGACAGTACATCTGGAATATCTTGTTAAGTGAAAAAGTCTTGAAAACATCTTGTTTTGAGTCATATTTCACATGAAACAAGCTTTTTTTTCATTTGAAGAGGTTTTTAAGCTCATTTCAAGATCACTTTTAACCCAAAAGTCCTAAATATCACATCTTATTTCAAGAAATCTTGACAAGCCGATTTTCACTAGTTCCATTGGCATATTTTTTTTGCTTATTTCAAGCAAAAACGTCTTTTATTTACTGTTTTTTTTACTTATTTATGGAGGGGCATTTTTTCCAGTGCAGTACGTCTGCTGGGCTGCAGTCATCATGGTGACAGAGACACATAAAGTTGCGTATCGTCTGCATAACTGTGATAATTGATGTTAAAGTTCTGCAATATCTGACCCAAAGGGAGCATATACAAGTTAAACAGAAGAGGTCCAAGAATTGACCCCTGGGGGACTCCACAAGTCATGGCCACTCGCTCAGATTCATAGCTGCCAATTGTAACAAAATAACTCCGGCCTTCTAAGGCGGACCTGAACCGGTTAAGGACCGCTCCAGAAAGTCCAACCCAGTTTTCCAGCCTGTGCAACAGGATCCTGTGATCTACAGTATCAAACGCAGCGCTGAGGTCCAACAGAACCAGGACTGAAACATTACCAGAATGTAATAGAACACATCTGGCTACTGTGTTCTGATTGGTAAGGTGTGGTTTAACTTTAAAGAGCTATAATCCAGGTTAACATGAAGACAGTGGCTTGGATTAAAAATATAACATTCTGTTATTTATGAATGAATAATAGATTCAAACTAGTTTAAAGTGAAATGGGGCCCATGAAGGTTAACTGGGGGCCAGGACAGAGGAGAACTGTTTAAATCTGCAAAATCAGAAGGCGTTTTAAACTCCTCTCCCGGTTTCCTGGCTCTCTCGTTTGATCTTCACTAACTGCTCCTCGGAGTATTTTCTGCGCAAAGGGCAGAAAGTGGGGAAGGAAAAGATAAACCGATTAAGATAAAGCACTTGGTTATTTTTCAGCTGTTTGCAGAAAGCTTTGCACCGAACATGAAGACGAATACTGAAAAAGAAAGGAGCTTAGAGATGGAAAAGTGTTCATCCAGACGGATGCAGTTCGCAGTGTGTCGGCTCAGCGGCGCGAGGTGGTAAACTCTGGGTGGATGGATCAGGGAAAACTCCAGAGAGAGCGTGCTGGCATGCTTTGTTGTGTTGAATTTCAGCCTGGAGGGCATCACACAAACACCACACTACACAGAGAGATCCTGAATGATGTAAGAGAGACTGAATATGTGTTTGCCAGTTTGAATTCCGCTCACTTGAAAGCACGAGTGATGTCCTTTGAAGAGACAATCCGATACCATAAAGTGTGATGTCAGAGCTTAATTATAGAACATATTTTGACAAATTAGGCGTAATGAACTGTTTTTACTTAAGCCTAAAGTTTATGTTCAGGATTAGCATAAACAAGAAAACCTTAGCTCAAACAAGCCAGTTGTGTTTTATTAAAACAAAAACATTATCTGACCTAAACAGGATGGCGTTAGCTGAAAAAAAACTCAAAAAACAAACATCTGTTGCTGTCACAGTCCAGATAATTTATTATGAACAACTATGCTGGAATAAAGAAGATAATATTAGCAGTTATGTTGGTCTAATATGTATGTTGGGTGCAGAATTAGCATAAACAAGAAAACCTCAGACTCTGAAGTAGCTTGAGTAGCTCAGTTAAATTTGATTAAACAATATAAAGTTAGCTTAACAAGATGAGTCCAAAACAAGGTAGCGTTAGCTGACCTAAACAAGATGATTTTAGTCTAAAAAGAAAATATTTGCTGCCGTCACAGCCCAGATAATTTAACTTTTGTAACAATGCTATGCTAAAGAAGATAATATTAGCATTTACGTTGGTCTAAATAGTATGTTGGGTGCAGAATTAGCATAAACAAGAAAATCTCAGACACTGAAGTAGCTCGGTTAGCTAAAGAAGATAATGTTAGCAGTTATATTGGCTCTAAGTTACTGAATAAGGTGATATCTGCTGTTATGTTAGCCTAAACCTTAAGCATAAAGGCCATGTTAGGTTCAGGTTTGCATAGACAAGAAAATCTTAGCTCAAACACTCTAAACATTAAAGTTATCCCAAAAAAATCTAACTTCAGCTGCTCTGTTAGCTTCATCAAGTTCAAGCAAGATAATGTTAGCTGACCTAAAGAAGATAATTTTAGCCTAAAATAGAAAACATCTGCTGCTGTCACAACCAAGATAATTTAGCATTAGCAACCGTGCTAGGAACAAAGGAGATAATGTTAGCTGTTATGTTAGCCTAAAGTTTATGTTGAGTGCACAATTAGCATAAACAGGAAAATCTTAAATACTTAAATTTACTGAATTAGTTCAAACAGTCTAACATCAGCAGTTAAGTTTGCTTAAAGATATAATACATTAACTACTCTGTTAGGCTCTACTATAAATGTCAAAACAAGATAAAGTTAGCTGACCTAAACAGGATGATATTAGCCTGAATAAGTAAATACCCGTTGCTATTTGAACCCAGATTATTTATTGTTAGCTAAACGCTGCGACGTGCTGGAAACAAAAGTCGTGAACTGCGGTATCACAGCCCCTGGGTGCTTAAAGGCAAACTATTTTTAACCAAAAGGCAGCATTGAAATCCAGTTTTGTGTTCTTTATTAACTCATCGTGATTTCCAGACTTCAGTTGTGCATGTTACATATTTATAGCTGCTTTTGTGGGACATCAATTAAGGAATAGGAGGGACTAAACTGCTGTTTCTCTCATTTCTTGTATGTGTGCTGTTGGCTGTAAATAGGTGCTCTGATGTTATTTTATCCACATTAATGCACCGATGATCATGCAATGTGTTGTATGTTCAGAGTAAACCCTGGGAAGATTTATGTGTAACTGAAGATTAGCTCATTTCTGTGACATTCTGACAAATTAAGAAAGCAAGCTGGAAAAATAAACGTTAGACTTGTTGTATTTATAACAAGTATATTTGACTTCATTCCATTTATTTTCCAGTTAAAGGAGTTCCCCATGAAGTCTGACTTGAAGTCCCGATTAATAAGAGAAGGGCTGTAACTAAAGGTTATTTTTATTATTGATTGACACGTTTGTTTTACTGTGCCGGCAGAGCGGGAATGGCTCTAATGATGTTATCATTATGCACGGTCATGAGCTCTATTTTCTCTACCGTCGAGCTGATTAAACCCACTGATTCACCGGTCCTGGGTTAAGGGGAAACGAAGCGTATTGAGGTTGAATCCGGCTTGATTGTGAAGCCTCTTCTGCTCTTATTGTCCCATTTTCTGCAACATCTCACTGTAGATTTCTCTCCAGCTGACACGCTGCTCCACAAAGCCAGTGGGTGTGTCCTGATTTACCAGAAAGTTGAGTCTGGTTATGTGTGTCACTGGACTCGTCTGTTGGAAATAAGCACACTTCAGGAATGCTGTGTGGCTGCCAAAGTCGGCCGCTGTGACTTCACTGGGACCAGCGGAGATCCCTGGCCATGGCGACCCCGTGCAGGACCAAACATCACCCCCTCTTCCCCGCTCCTCTCCCTCTAAGTGGGTGTTTACTGCAGACAAATCTGTTTTAAGAAGCACGCCGTGGGTGTTCTGTTTAGTTTTCTGCACGTAAAGCGAGCCTCCGTTTTGGTAACGTGAGAGCTTGGCGTAAGATTAGAATTACTTTAAGGATCCCATGAAATATGAGGCGTGTCTATGAGGCAGCGAATGTTTCAGGGATGATTCACACTAAGTTTTGGTGCCGATGGGATTAGAAACAATGACTGGAGCCATTTTAGATACTAGTTGGTAACTTATATCCAGGTTATGTAACCAGAACACAGCAAAGCCTGTTGCAAAGCCTGGATGTAAGGAAAAATAAGATTCACATTAAAGAAGAAGTCCTGCACGTCTTTTTGCTCCTTCAGACTCGCTTTACTTTCGTCAGTCAGTAATTCATACGATAATTTCGGTATCTTTTACGTGTGATTGGATCTTTTTTCTTTTTTTTTTTAGATCAGCAGTTATTCATAAAGCTTTTAGAGCCGCAGTCCTCGACGTCCAGCCCAAGAATGCCGATAAATACGATGATAATTTTAAATTCACCTGTGGGAAGCTGGAGAAAACTAGATTTATTTAAGCTAAATGCAGCTGTAGTGCTTCACAGTCTGCAGGACGCACCGACACTCTCTGCCCTTAAGCCTCCGGCTGATTGACTAATTGAGTAATCATTTTAGCTCTTGTTAAGAGAGACTGCACTTTGGTCCCTATTAATCTTGTCCCTGAATATACTGCCAAAACACAGTAGCTGATGAACACACGGCACAGTGAGGGAGGTGTTTATCTGTGGTTCTTAGAGACCTCCGCAGTGGTCACTAACTGGATTACAGGACTAATCATATTTGCGCGTGTGTTCCTATGGGTTAAACCATTTTAACCGTCTCCCCTTCCTCCGTTCGCAGTTGGCTGGCTCTCGCGTACTTGATCTCCGGGTTTAGGTAACCAGATTGTTTAAAACGTTAAGTTCAGCTTTGGCCTTGCTCTGCGTCACTAACTCATTGTCGTAAGTCGGCTGTTTACCGTCGGCAGTTTCAGTTTGAAAGAGGTAAAAAATGTCCGATGTTGATAAAACTTTGAGATTTATTTGTTTGAGAATTCTGTGGATTGTTTTTTCTATGGAACCCAAGGTTATTTATCGTGGCCTTACGGTGTTGAAGCTGTCAGGATGTTTTTATTAAGACTCAATGCACTGTAAACATTGAAGGTTGCTAAATGTGGCGCTTTAGTGCTACAAAATATCTAAAAAAGACAGAAATTAGGGGTATTTAGAGGGATTTTATCCTTATAATAAGCATATTTTAGGGATTTTATTAAGAATCAAAGACTACTGCAGGAAATATCTATTCAAACACATTACTTTGTTAGAAATACTCAAATGAATGGCTGCCAGTATAAATGTTAAATAGGAAATCAACCTCTTGTACAATGTTTTTCTTTTTGATCTTGTCAATTTGTGAACATATTCATAGAGTTTTCTCGAACATTATTTCAGTTATGACACTTTTCTTGGTTTTTATTCCATCCTTAAAGTTACTCTCTCTGTTAGGTTTAGGCCAAACCTGAGTAAAGTAATCTGTTAGAAAAGAGAGTAGAGATGAAAGTGCTAACGCCATAAAAAGGGGGCTATTTTGATGTATTCTCAGAAGAAATAACATTATGTTGATGCTGAACGCCTGTTCTACCCAGATTAATATCATTTCCTCTTGGCAGTCTTTTTTTTTCAGGTATTGATATTTGTATTTGTTGATTGCCCTTTGTGTTCTCTCTGTTGTCTATCCCTGTTTATCCTTCTTTGTATTTGAACTGGCCTAGAGAAGGAAATTATTTTAATTTTGTGAACATAACTGGCCAATGGAGCTATTTCTGATTCTAATTCTGACTTTCTGGAGTAGCAGCGTTCCCACCAGTGGGGGAACCTTGCCAGGTACTGAGGCGACCAAGCATTGGAGCCGATTTACCCCACTGAGGGTAACTATTAGGTGCCTGTAGAGGTTAACCCACTGAGGCCGGGAAAGCGTACACGTCTTTTTTCATGTATAAGGTTGTTTTGCACCAATTATTGACCTCTGCGCCAATTAAATGCATTATAATAGACACGTGAGAGTCGTCATGTTCTTCGTGTCATTGTTTTGAAGTTAAGTTACATCGAACAAGCATGGAGGACTTTCAGTGGGAAGACATTTCAGACGGGAGCGATTGTGAGGAGTTTCTTGGCTTTGGTGATGCTGATGATGAACGTGCTGACCCAATTGATGGAGATTTATGGCGAGCACATATGTTTGAGGATGACGATAACGACGAGGATGATTTTGAAGGGTTTGAATGTGAGTGGAAGAGTGACAATTACCACCGTAATCGACGGAGAGATTTCACACCAGGGGTGAAAGTCGATTTATCTGCAGATGCCACACCGTTGCAGGCATTTAATCATTTTATTAAACTCAGTTTCCAAAGAAAGCCACAGGTGTAAGCTCTCAAATACTTTTTGAATTTTGTTTCTTATCTGCTACAGAGGCTGAGAAATCAATCATTTAGTAGGCGTTGACACAATTGCTGAATTTCCAGAAAAACTTCAGGTTTTAGGGGGTCTTTCTGAAATCGCCCACAGGTTTTACAGGCATTCTTTTCCAGGCGTCTTAGGCCCAAATGGGTTAAACACAAGATAGGACTTGTATTGAACATATTTGGAAGATAATGTAGGAAACAAAATGTATTTTTTTTTGTTGCCGAACAAATTGCTGAGACGAGAGTTTTCATTTCACTTTGGATAAAATGAATATATGAACGTTTCTCTGGTTTAAATAATGAATCGTGTTTTTTGTTGTATCACAGCTGTTTTAACTTCCACTCGTCACGTAGACTTGAGTAATAAGAATAATGAGCTGGCGGTTAACCATCATTGTGACGTTCAGTCCTCACCACCTGTGATTACCCACTACAAGAATTTGCTATTTCTGTCTCAGCTTGTGCTGCATGATTTATAATTTCCATACAAAACCTCCAGAAGTTATGTAGCCGGGTGACCTGACCTGATAAGACTGAGTGCAGTTATAGCAGTGACAGCTCCTGTTCCACACACCCTAAAAGGCAGACTGCTTCCATTATGGAGGATCATGCAGTCAGACACAACGTTTGTACGTCACCGGTTCTTATCTGTGGAGGTCTGGAAATAGACTGATTATTCCTCATTTTCAATGTTTTAGCCACTCGGTATTTGAAAAGCAGCAAAAATATTTAACTCATCTGAGATGAAACTTTCACCCAATGGAGACATTTTTAAATCCAGGTTAAAGACATTTATTTTCTCATGTGTCTATGCATGAAATCTGCACGATATCTTTGAACTTATCTGGACTGTTGCTTGTTTTTAAATTCATTTAAATTAATTTATTTGTTTCTCTTTATATTCTTTTATATATTTTTAATGCTTCTTCCACTCCCTGCTGCAATGCTTTTATTTTATGTGAAGCACTTTGAACTGTTTGGTACATGAAATGTGCTATATAATATAAATTTGATTTGATTTGAGATGTGAGTGTTTCCCAAACGCATATTTTCATTGTTTTTTTTTCTACATTTTGTCTTCTTAAATGTTAAAAAACGGGTGTCGTATCGTTTGAAACCCAAAAAACATTGGAGAAGCTGGAACAGAACGTTTTGTGAAGTGTTTTTATATATATATGTTCTCTTTATATTCTTATATATTATTATATATTCTTATTATAAAGAGAAAAAAAAAAAAAAATATATATATATATATATATATATATATATATATATATATATATAATTTATTAATTTTTATTTGTATATATATATATATATATATATATATATATATATATATATATATATGAATATAAAGAGAAAAAATAAAAAAAAAAATATATATATATATATATGAATATAAAGAGAAAAAAAAAATATATATATATATATAATTTATTAATTTTTATATATATATATATATATATATATATATATATATATGAATATAAAGAGAGAAAAAAAAAAAATAAAAAAAAAAATAAAAAATATATATATATATATATATATATATATATATATATATATATATATATATATATATGCGCCGCCCCTCAGTTCAGGAACAGATAAAACGGATTCCCGGCACATGTCTGAACTGTCTGCCCGGTTCATTTCTCACATCGCTGTGTGGGCTTACATGGTGAGGTCATCATGCTCCCAGACATGCTGGGTGGAGTTGACTCAGCTCTCATACTCCATGAAAAACTTCTCATTAAGACCGTTCGTGGCTCTCCTCTGTGTCTCTGTCGCGCTGACGTCACATCGCTCTTTCCTGCACGTCACCCGTGACCTGTGACCTTGCATCGGGACGTCTTTGGACCGTTTCCTTGGCTACCGAGTGGAGAAATAACACTGGCATCTCTGGAGTCTGGAGTCTGGGCTTGGGAGCCCTCTGGGGTGAAACTGCTGGACGTCGGACGCTGAGGGTTTCCGTCCAGTTTCCACCCAGCTGTTTGCACAGAAAACAGTGGAAACGGGGAGAGAAGAGGCTTTCATTTGAACACAGTTTAGGAGGAAAAATTGGTGTGTTGACTTCTTATTCTTTGCAAAAGGTGCTCGAAAACTCTTGAAATTTTGCGAGCGCCACCTGCCAGTCGACGACATGAAAGAATCTGAACTTTATATTTTTGGGAGTCGCTCATTGACTCTGTAGCGCCCCCTACGATGCTTAAAAATGGCCCCCGCAATTGGGTTAGTTTCACGTGGGACGATGAAATTCGGTACACTCATTCATCATGCCCAGACGCACAAAAAAGTCTCTTGCCGCCATGGTCCCACGTCCACAGGAAGGCGGCCATTTTGGATGGAAAGTGCGTTTTGGTGCCATTTTTGCCCGATTTCACGCCTTGCATATGATCGAACTCGTCCTACAGATTTAATGCTACAGACTTCAAACTTGGCCAGGTTACTCTTAAGACATGGGGGGGAAAAAATCATGGGGAAACTTTTTCAAACTTAAAGTGCGTAGCCGTGGCGACACCTCAAAGTTCGATGACTCGCCATCACTCGCCACAAAAAATGAAGTCGCTTATAACTAACTTATAACTCCGGATTAATCCCTGCCTGGTTTGATTGCTATTAAAGTGTCTATTAAAGCTCCTCTGATTCAGAGAGTCACTCGTTCACACAGAAACAAACAGCACAAAATTCACATTTTCTCAACAGCTCTTCTTATTTCGGGGGGAAACTTTCTGAAAGTTAGGCTGAGATGAAACCTTCCTGTTGATCCGTAATCGCACCAAGCTGCTCAGAGCTCCTGCTGCTCTCCAGATGTTGCCAGACGTCAACACTCGGATTTGGTTGAAGCTGTTCATTAATGAGCTCTATTTGTGTTTGATTGTCAGCTGCAGAAGCTCTGACTTATCATCACTTTGCCTCCGTTCATCTCGTTTGTGACTTTGATTCGAGATCTTTCAGTAAATAGACACATTTATGCATTTATTTTGTTGTTCATGCACCACATAGTTCACCTGATATGCTACGTCAGGGATTATCATGTTTAATTCTGCAGTCATGGCTAAAAAAAGGAGAAGCTTTGAATGCGTAGCTGTGTCTGAACCTTTTCAATTCAATTCAAAGTTTATTTCTATAGCACATTTAAAACAGCCTCAGCTGACCAAAGTGCTTCACAACAGCAACTGCATCACGAGAGAGTCATCAATAAAATCAATAAGAATGTCTTTCATCACAGATAAAAATAAAATTTGAGATAAAATTAGCAATAAAATAACAATAACAGTAACAATAACAATAAAAGTAGCAGGCCAAGGGGAACTCCATTTCAGCTATGGAAGGCCAGGGAAAAGAGATATATTTTCAGTCCAGTAAAAGTCAGTCCTTTGACTTTTACTTGGCCACACCGTTCTGTTGCCTCCATGGTAAAGTTTGGGATTATAATTTATGCAAAAAGCTGATTGCTGCTTGTTTTTTGACGAGGGAAGACGAGCAGATTTTGGCAAAGCAGCGATTCCACTTGAGGACAGCAAGACACGTGGGACACATCCACTGCCTGCACGCACACAAACAAGATCCCACGAATGTGCTGCCGAACTGGGCTCTGGGCCTCTAAAAGGGCTAATTAAAATAATTACCGCTCTTGTAGCATGAAGAGATGTTCTCTCTGCTCCCTCCGCCCCCTCCACTTCTCCCCTCAGCAGGTTTTTGTTGCCGCTGCAGGATTGGAGGCATCATTAGGAGCCGGTTTTTCTCCTGAAATAGTCTTGGCGTCTCTGTGAGAACATCTTCTGTTTTCTTTCTCCCTCCTTCAACCCGTCAGCGTTTTTTTTTCTTTTCTTCTGCGAGGTCGTAATTGCAAACCAAAACGTTGCCTTTGGTCATTTCTGCAGCCTTTGTTTTACAAAACCGTCTGTCGTGTCCTGAAGGTGCAGGTTTCTTTTTACGTTGCCAGTGAGAAGAAAAAGATGCAGATGAAGGGTTCAGTCGCATTATGTGTGGAACAAAAGAGCTTTCAGCTTATTTTTCTGAACTTCCCAGCTCGCAGCCTTGAGATTGATGGTGCTTTCAGACAGTTATTGATGGTGGTTTGAGTCAGAATATTGTGAGTTATGCCTTTTTGTTACCTGCGTAAGCTGCTGTTATCTTTTGTTTTGGCTAAAAAGTCTCAAAACGTGATCGAGGGGGAAGGAGGGAAAATTGCCAAATGACATCCACTACATTCTGTGCAAAGATAATTAAATGTTTCCCAAACACATGAGCACCAACTTCATGCCTTATGGTGCCGACTTTACATTTCTTTTTGTCCTTTTGGAGAACAGTCGACTTTCGGGTCACCGGTGACGGATGGCTCCAACACCCAGCTGATAAATGTGTGTTTGACTTCTGAAACCTGAGGAGAACTTTGAATTATCCACGAAAACTTTTGATTTCTCAGCCTAGAAAACATCTGAGAGATTAGACTTTCAGCTCTTATTGTAAATTGCAGATTTTGCCCTCATGTTTATCAATATTTTTAAAAACTTGTTGATTAAATGCTGATGCAACTTGGGGATAGATACGGACATAAAATGCTTGGTTCATCTTTCAGTGATAAGTGCCAGCTTTTTAAAGGGACAGAAGCAAAACGCTTTATTTTTTAAACCCCAGCCAACTAGCCGGACTACCTTCATCAACACCAAAACGAGGCTGGAACTCTGCTCACAGGACGCAGCAGGGGGTAAGAAGATGTTCATAAATGATGTTGCTGATATGGGATGTTACACAGCTTCATGTCAAAAGAGGCGAACTGTCCCTTTAACACGTGTGCCAGCCACCTCCGATATGTCCATGGTTGAAATTAGCTGGAAACTGGCTTGTGTTTGACTCTGAGAGGCGGTGAGATCTGCATATGTGGGACATAAAATACATGATTAAGGTAAAGGGAAAAATATATGACTTGCTGTCCAATAGCAGCCCAGCCAACTGAAAATAAGGCGAGTAGAGACTTGAAATAAAATGTGAAAAACCTCCATTTGAACTTTATTCATAAAGCGCCGAAGCACGACTAATCACCGCAGCACTTCAAAGAAACGGTCCAATTAAAGCCAATTACAATCAAATCCATTGTACTACAGTTAGAATCCAATCAAATTAATGTAATTCCAAATGAGTTCAGTTCATGCAGAAC
Source organism: Odontesthes bonariensis (assembly GCF_027942865.1). Lineage (NCBI taxonomy): Eukaryota > Metazoa > Chordata > Actinopteri > Atheriniformes > Atherinopsidae > Odontesthes > Odontesthes bonariensis. Next base: position 34,729,811 of record NC_134517.1, on the reverse strand, counting down.
CAACTCTTAAAAAAGGAAACCAACGGATCGCACCGAAACTTCTCTTTGGTCCGATCCCCCGTCCTGAACGTGCACCTGGTGACGGTGGGAAGAAAAAACTCCCTTTTCAACAGGAAGAAACCTCAGCCTCCGGCTGTGTGTTCATCCCTGCTGACGACGGAAGGTTCTGACTGATTCTGCTGTGCAAAGATGAGCTGCTGATGCTAAAAGATTCACTCAAACAAAGTCCCTCCTCTGCACAGAATTCAGCTTTTCGTGACGTCAACTTCGTGTTTTTCTTTTTTTTTTAAATTATCTTTTTATTCAGAAAGGCACATCTCCATCACATACATCACTACACACGTACAATAACTCAGTTTGCCAAGGATTCAGTGATGTAGTCCATACTGCCCTTCTGGATCTTTGTCCCACGGACCCAAACTCATCGATCAGGCAGTATGCAGAGCGTTTACCCACAATGCATTTCGCTCCTGCCCGAGCCGAAATCAGCCGGCCTGAAGCTGATTTCCTTTAAGCTCTAAACTCTGTAAACTTTAGCAACATCTGAAACATTTTCAGGTGAGAAAGTAGTCGTTTAGATCCCCAACGTGTTGAAAACCTGACAAAATACCGGCTGTTTACAATTTTGTTTACAACGAATTCGGCGCTACTAAAGCTAGCGGCAGTGAGCAACACACTTCCGGTTATTTTCACAAAATAAAATACCCGTTGCCTTTTATCATAGGGAAAGCCATTAGGATACAATTGGTGCTTTTGTTTTGAAAACAGGAAGTGAACCTACCCTCGTTGTAGCTAGCTTGAAACTGCCGTTTTGACAGGAAGTGACGATCGGCGACGTCACGTTACGTTGCATCTTGGGTAGTTTGAGTATGAGTAGTAACCTCATGATGCATACCCAACATTTCGGAGAATCTAGTATGCATCCGGGAACTTAAAAAAAGTTAAAGTTAGTATGAGTAGTATGAGTAGTAGGCGGTTTCGAACACAGCCTAAGACTCTCGGTATGTAGAGAGGGCATGGCTGATTGACAGGGTAGGGATCCAATCATGACGCCATTCTCAGGCTGCGCTCCTACCGGGTAATCCATATTATTTTTAATTAATTTATTAATTTTATATTCAAACTGAAAACATGAACTGAATAACACTCAAGTCATTCAAGTCATCGTGTCTCAAGTCAAGTGCCGAGTCTTTAACTTCCAAGTCCGAGTCGAGTCTCAAGTCTTTTATTTTTTGTCAAGTCACAAGTCGTCAAAACAGCGACTCGAGTCGACTCGAGTCCAAGTCACAGTGACTCGAGTCCCCGTCTCTGACAATCTATTGCCCTCACACATGAACACCCGTTGCTCAACTCGGCCGGTGACTCCCGCAGTGTTGAGGCTCGGCACGCCGTAGAAACGCTGGTTTACTGGAAGGATTCTTCCACCGGTCAAATCCGTCTTAGTTCCAACATATCAGCCAGATTATCTAAGAGCCTGGCATGCTTTCCCATGCGTCCCCTCGCTGTAATAGGCTCTGCCATCGCAGCTTCTGTATCAGTGAGCCTCCCTGCTATGTTAGTCTTTCTGTGACAGTGGCCTAAACACAGCAACAGCCCGTGACTCCACAATCCTATTAGCCTCCTTTCCCTTCCAGCAGCTCCACCTGAGGAGCGATGATCTGTCACGGGGAGATGATGTGCCACAGCCAGCTCTGACAGGATTACCTGTGTTAACTCGTCCCTCAGCTCAGTCTGTAAACCCTCTTTTTCTTGTTCGGGCGATGAACACGGATGTGAAATAAACCTTTTCACACCAGATGTGGGTAGAGCAGCCAAAAATTGTACTCAAGTAAAAGTACTGTTACTTCAGAATAATACGACTCAAGTAAAAGTAAAAAGTAGTCATCCAGATAATTACTTGAGTAAGAGTAAAAAAGTGCTCGGTGAAAAAACTACTCAAGTACTGAGTAACTGTTGAGTAACGTCTGATTTATTTGTTAACACAAGCATTCAATCAGACAGACAAAAATACTAAATAATCATCTTTAGGCCAATTAGAGTTCATCTAAATGATAAAATAAATTAAAATGAATGAATTAATTACAAAATAGCTTAAATTAAAATAATCCAGGTAAATTCAAGTACTTCAATAAAGAATAAAAGAGACTTAGGAAATGTTTAAAACATATGTAACCCATATGTAACCTAAAAAACAAACATTCACCTATCCATGGGGGAAAAACGAGTTTAGGAAACTTAGCGCTACATGTTTCCTCAAGTTAGATGTTGAGTTTCTGCTGAAATGTGCGTTTGTTTTGGTTGACACAGAAGACACATAATGTAGCTGCTGTTTCTCACTCTTTGTAAGGTAAACATGCTTTCAGTATGAGGCCTCGTCTGCGTCTTCATTTCCCACCGTTGGTTCTGACATTTTTCATCTGTTTCTTTGTTTGTTTGCTACGACTGCTAATGCTAAAGCTAACCCGTCCCGCCGCTGAGATCGAGTACGGTCACGTGACCAGACTGCACGGCTGCGTCTGATTGGTGGAACACAGTCAGGTGGTAGAGCCTTTGGCGGAAGTCTCTCTCTCTGTCAGAATAAAACATTAAAATGAGGCGTACGCGGGGGGATAAAAATAATGAGGCGTAGAATACCAAAGAGGTAAGAAGAAAAGTAACCAGCTCATTGTAGCCTAATGTAGCGGAGTAAGAGGACAGTTTCTGCTGCACACATCTACTCAAGGAAAAGTAAAAAGTATAGAGATTTAAAACTACTCCTAGAAGTATAATTGTTTTCAAAAACTTACTCAAGTAAATGTAACTCGTTACTTTTTTTTACACAAACACAAGCCTCCATCGTCCTAAAAGCTCCGTCTTTCTAAGAAAAGTTGATGCCTTTGCTGCAGGTTGTGCTCAGCATCAGTTGTTTAAATGGGCCACTAATTGGGATAAATGTAAGCATTGATGATGCATTGTTAAGGTCACTACTTATTGATAAAACGCAGCTCTTTGGGACATTCTGTCTCCAATTAGTAGTAATTATCAGCTTGTGTTTAATGCTGAAGGGCATCCACTCATGCTGCTGTTCTCCCTCCACCTGCTCTGAGGAGGAGCTTTGGTTGTCGGAGAGGTGAAGGTTGATTTGTTTTCTTTTTAGGGCTGCAGCAAATGATTATTTAGGTAATGGAGTATTCTACTGACTGTTTGAAAGAGGAAAAAAAGGACCATTTATTGGTATATTGGTTTAGGATTGAACTGCATCTCAAAAGAAAAAACCAACGAGTACATTTAAGTGCTATATTATAATATTTTTCAAAAGAAAACATCTTTCCTTTAAAGCAAAAATTCGTTTAAAAAAATACAGTAAAATGCAAATAGAATTAGCTTGAAGGTTATTAATAAATTTCAAACTAAAGTATAAACTAAAATAGCCTCCGCTGGCTGTCTTCGTGAAGCTTTCTGTCACAAACGAAAAGTTCGTAGAAGATTGCCTCTCCTTGTCCTTCTCTGAATGTAAATCGGTTGAATTGTTAGCAAATGTTAACGTGAAATGTTGCCTTGTGTTCAGCCCGGTCTCATGAAAAGGCGTCGTCATGGTACGCCAGGTCGTGGTCGTGTAATTACAACGCTTTTTTGTATTTTTGCGTGTCATTATACGCTACATATTTCGAGTTAATGATGTCCTGCCCAGTACTTTTGCCCAAACTCGAACCATTTTATGGTATCTAGCGTATCTTTGATAGTATGATGATGCCACCATTATGCACCCTAATCCAAACTGTTGGACGTGTTATTTGAATGGTGTAAAACGGACGGCAAAAGTGCTGAAAGCGCAGTGTTGCCAACTCCTCAGAGAGGAAAGTAGCTATTGGCTGTCCTGAACGTTGTTGGGTGTCGCTGGATGACATCATCGCCTAATCTGCATAATTGGCCACGTGCATGTAAATGTAATGGATGCTCTGGGAGATGTTTTTTTTTTTTTTTTTTTTAAATATAAAAAATATTTAATACTTACATTAGTAATGTTATTTCTTTCTTAAATTTTAAATTATTTTGTTTTTCTTTTAAATATTTTTCTTTCAATATATTATTATAAAAAAATTATATGAATTACTTGTATGTTTTTATTATTGTTTTTCTTTTTAAATCTAAGTTAATTTGTTTTGCTCTTACAATTATATAAATTATTATATCATATAGAATATTTTTATAATATTTGCCGTTAAATCCCCAAATTTATTCAGTTTTTTAAATTTTTGAAGAAAAAAGCATCTTTAATCATGATATATGAAAATAAAATATAACAATAGAATAGAATAGAAAAATACTTTATTCATCCCCCAATGGGGGAAATTCAAATTAGTCAAGTAGCTCAAAATATTTTTAATATTTACAATGATTGTATATTAACAATAATAATAATAATACCAATTCTAATAAAAAATACTACTACTAACTAATAATAGTAATAATAATAAATGACTAAATAAAAAAATCAATCAATTTGAGAAGAACTCAGCAGTCAATTAATTAATCAATATACTGTATGCATATATTTTATATAATAGAATATATCTAAAATGTATTTTACCAGACATGACCAGGAAGTGGAGGCTCAGACTCGGTCACTATCTGTGATCTCAGCCTGTGCTGCAAAACTTTATCGAAGAGCAAAAAAACCACAGAAAATGTTTGAAACATCAAACTTAATCAGCCTGAGACTCGGCATCACACTGCTGAACACGTGGAGCAGCTCACACTGAAATAACCTGAAACTTTTCATTCCAGAAATGTTCAATTCACCAAGTAACAACACACGTCACCTCAATCAAGTCGAACTCAAGCCATTTATATTGAAAATACTGAAAGTTGAAGTCAGACTGATGAGTTTTGATAAAATATTCTGTCACAGCTGGTAACTTATCGACATCTGTGAGTAGTTTCTCATTGTTTACAGTTTTAAATGTGAAGAAAAGCAACTTTTTTAGGTCTTCATGCAGATATCAGGACATGTTTTGTTCAGCAAACCTGAAATAAATTGACTTCCTCATCATCTCTGCTCCAGTTTTCCTTCCTTCGTGATGTCTCGTCTAAAGATCTTATTAAAGTTAAAAAGCATCGAGCGAGACCAACAACAGAGCTGCCCCTGGGCAACTTTTTACTGTTTGGTCTGTCTGTGCTGAAGCTGAGGAGAAGGTCCGGACACTCCTTTGTGCATGTGTTTACATACGAACAGTTTTTCAATCAGCGTTGAGTAATTACCTGCTGAGCGAGGCCGGGTCTTATCTGAGAGCTGTGCTAGCGGCCACCGGCGGAGCATGAAACTGGAGGCAGATAGTCTTTCTGCTCACCTGGAGGTGCGAGGCGGGGCAGGTGTGTGTTTGTGGGCTCGCCGTAATTGAAATCCGGAATAGCGTGACCCGTGACATCGACATTAGCTGTGCGGCAGGGCTCGACGGCCTCATTTTCCCTCCACTGGCTGCAGTTTGCCTCCAACAGAAACATAAACTACAGCTTTCAATTACAGTTCTCACTCCTTTACCTGCTTAGTTTTTCTTAAACTGAGATAAATCGACATCAGTGACTCCCTTTTTTTTTTACAAATAACTCCTTTGAAACAAGTTTTTCCTTTTAATTAGGAGGGTCGTTGATGCTCTGATCTGTAATGCTGCCATCGTCTGTCATTGTTAGTGACTTCTGCCCCCAAAAAACGCCTAAAGAGGATCCTTTTTCCTCCAGAAAAGTTCTGTTCGTCCTCACAAACCTGCTCACACTTCTTCTTCACCTTAACAACGACAACAGCAGGAAATGTAGGTCAGGGAAAACCAAGCCAGATAGCCGACCTGCTGCTGTCATACTGCACAACCAGCAATACAAACAACCCACCAGGCTCTATTTATAGGCTTTAGACTGAAGGCTGGGATTTAATAGGTTGATTTAATCATTTTCTATCCAATTCTACCAAAACTAATGCATTTAGCTTCATATACTTCATTACAATACTGATATATATCTAAATGACCATTTGGAATGACGTGTTACGGGTGTCAGACTACTGGGCTTAAGTTGAAGGTCTAGGACCTTTAATCATGATGACTTGAAGCACATATTTAGCTGGAACAACAACCCAATGTCACATCAGAATGTGCCGAAGCATTTTTGATACGAAGCAAACCGAGGGAACGGAGGGAGGCTCGACTTTGACGGTCCTTTTACTTTTCTATTTCCCTTTCACCCACTAACGGTTCTGCTCATAAGGAGGCTTTAAAGATACGTTGTCAGGGGTATAAAAGGGGATTCTGCCCCACACAAAAGAACTGCTAACAGACGTCTCACATTTTAAAGCCATGGATTGTGACATTCCTATGTTTTAGAGATGAGAATCGAGCTGATTAAACTATTTCAGGTGAGACTTGGCTCACTACTGGAAAGGAGGGACTGGATTAAGGATGCCGGCGATGAGTCCCGGTCTGACTCCTGCTGAAAACATTAGCTGAACCCCTTCTTCCTGTTCCTGGGAGCATATATCAGGGCGTCTGAGGTCACCAGCAGGTGTAAAACTCCTTCTTCCTGTTCCTGGGAGCATATATCAGGGCGTCTGAGGTCACCAGCAGGTGTAAAACTCCTTCTTCCTGTTCCTGGGAGCATATATCAGGGCATCTGAGGTCACCAGCAGGTGTAAAACTCCTTCTTCCTGTTCCTAGGAGCATATATCAGGGCGTCTGAGGTCACCAGCAGGTGTAAAACTCCTTCTTCCTGTTCCTGGGAGCATATATCAGGGCGTCTGAGGTCACCAGCAGGTGTAAAACTCCTTCTTCCTGTTCCTGGGAGCATATATCAGGGCGTCTGAAGTCACCAGCAGGTGTAAAACTCCTTCTTCCTGTTCCTGGGAGCATATATCAGGGCGTCTGAGGTCACCAGCAGGTGTAAAACTCCTTCTTCCTGTTCCTAGGAGCATATATCAGGGCGTCTGAGGTCACCAGCAGGTGTAAAACTCCTTCTTCCTGTTCCTGGGAGCATATATCAGGGCGTCTGAGGTCACCAGCAGGTGTAAAACTCCTTCTTCCTGTTCCTGGGAGCATATATCAGGGCGTCTGAAGTCACCAGCAGGTGTAAAACTCCTTCTTCCTTCACAAAAACACAACCCTGGTATTTATTTAGTTCCCCGAAATTTCTTTATTCATTGACAGCGATGTCAGAAAGTGAAATGTTTCTGCCATCATGACTAATATTATGTTACCTTGTTTAAGTTTAATAATGCTACTTTCAGGCTACCTTTACACGGAAACGATCTGAAACCAAAACGTAAAAGTGTGTGACGTTTCATATTTATCGATGCAGTAAACACGCCAGATGGCTAGGTCGCCTGCTCTCTCTATGAACTTCAGATAATATGAATTTCGAGAACGTAGTTCATATTTTTGGTCTGTTCTTTACTACTCTCGCTCATCATTGCTGTTATCTGATGAAATGACTCTTGAACGTCAATTACCGCGCCTAAGGCGAGTTGAAAGTCTGCAGGGACGGACATGTTGATAGCCTACTGATGTGATTCCCACGGTTTTCTGGCGCTTTATTACGCTTGTCACGTCATTTCTATGTGACGAGAAACGCAGTTTTGCGTTTTTCATCCTTTACACAGTGGAGCGTTTTCAAGAATTCCACTCTGGAGGGCGGTTTCACTTTTTTGCGTTTTCATGCCCCCAAAACGCCGTTACCATCTAAACCAGGGGTCTTCAACGTTTTTCAGGCCAGGGACCCCCAAACTGATGGAGAGTTGGAGCAGGGACCCCCCCTACTATTTATATGGCATACAATTGTAGCCTTGCAAGCCAGACCCGTACAGCAAAAACTGCACAGGGGTCTAGTGAAGCTGGATAGCAGTGTGGGCGGGACAAACGGCTGTCTGTTAAGTTGCCTCTGCACTCAACGCCACGCAATAGGATGACGCAACAACCAATCAGAGCGATGAAGAAGGATTACGTGCCGGGCGCAGCCATTGTTTACCTCTCTCTGGAACTACACACTGAAACGTCGCACCTCTGTCGTGACTAGGTAGCCCGGCCTCCGACCCCGCTCTTCACGATTTGATTGGCCTGATTAAGTTTCGATTTTCAGCCTTGCAAAACGACCACAAGTGACTAGACTAGCCCGGGAGCAAATTCCATTTGCGGTCGCTAGGGGCGTCTAGATTTCTAGGCTAATACAATTGTGTTTTATATTAAACGGGGCCTAGTGCCGTGTATAAACATAGCTACTCTGTTATTGTACATTCAATACTAAGCTATTCAAATAATACACAGGTTAATATATTCATGTTTTTATTTTAAACATGTGCAAGGTACAGGGTGGCCGTGAATGCGTGCATTGCTGACTGAAAGATAACGTCTTCTGCCTCCATTTTTCCGTTCGCTACAATATTTTGGATCCGTGTTAATGTGCATTTAAAGACAAAAAAAAATAAATTACAAATCACCTAATCAACCAAAGATTTCGCGACCCCCCCTGCAGTACCTCCGCGGACCCCCTGGGGGTCGCGGACCCCCTGTTGAAGACCTCTGATCTAAACGATATAGTGCATCCGCAAAAACGTTTTGCGTTTTTAACCCGTTTTCGTTTCCGTGTAAAGTGCCCCTCACAAATATAAATTGTATATTTTTGTAAGAAAACGTCCATCTCGTGTCTGTATTGTTTAATTTGTGTGCTGTCTGGGATCTGACTCGCCCCCGCTGAGCTGGATGGCAACAAACTGCTGGAAATAAAGATTCTTGAGAATGAATGGATTTGTTGTCAGACAAGTGGAGAGCCCCACATCCATGAGAGTGTGTGACACCACAGTGGCGCTTATTTCCATGGTTGCAGTGATCCAGGATGGCCTATGCAGGCGAGCCTCCTGCAGACATCGTTGTGTGCTCTCATTACTGCCCTGTGTGTGTCCTCTCCAGCTGGGAGAGAAGAGGAGGGTGATGAAGGGGTGAGGCGACGGTGCTGAGCTTATGGGAGGAAAGATGCATGTGCTGGATTGGAAATACCGCGTAAAGTGGAGCAAAAATAAACGAATAAAGATGGCTGGAGGGCGACTCGCCAAAGGCGATCAATGTGACAATGAAGACTGATTCTTGGAGAGGAAGAATGTGGAATATTACGATAATATGAGAGTTGGGATGGCTCAAAGGTGGGTAGAGCAGCCAAAAATTGTACTCAAGTAAAAGTACTGTTACTTCAGAATAATATGACTCAAGTAAAAGTAAAAAGTAGTCATCCAAATAATTACTTGAGTAAGAGTAAAAAAGGTGAAAAAACTACTCAAGTACTGAGTAACTGTTGAGTAACGTCTGATTTATTTGTTAACACAAGCATTCAATCAGACAGACAAAAATACTAAATAATCATCTTTAGGGGAATTAGAGTTCATCCAATTGATAAAATAAATTAAAATGTATTAATTAATTACAAAATAGCTTAAATTAAAAATAATCCAGGTAAATTCAGGTACTTGAATAAAAAATAAAAGAGACTTAGGAAATGTTTAAAACATATGTAACCCATATGTAACCTAAAAAACAAACATTCACCTATCCATGGTGGAAAAAAACGAGTTTAGGAAACTTACCGCTACATGTTTCCTCAAGTTAGATGTTGAGTTTCTGCTGAAATGTGCGTTTGTTTTGGTTGACACAGAAGACACATAATGTAGCTGCTGTTTCTCACTCTTTGTAAGGTAAACATGCTTTCAGTATGAGGCCTCGTCTGCGTCTTCATTTCCCACCGTTGGTTCTGACATTTTTCATCTGTTTCTTTCTTTGTTTGCTACGACTGCTAATGCTAAAGCTAACCCGTCCCGCCGCTGAGATCGAGTATGGTCACGTGACCAGACTGCACGGCTGCGTCTGATTGGTGGAACACAGTCAGGTGGTAGAGCCTTTGGCGGAAGTCTCTCTCTCTGTCAGAATAAAACATTAAAATGAGGCGTACGCGGGGGGATAAAAATAATGAGGCGTAGAATACCAAAGAGGTAAGAAGAAAAGCAACCAGCTCATTGTAGCCTAATGTAGCGGAGTAAGAGGACAGTTTCTGCTGCACACATCTACTCAAGGAAAAGTAAAAAGTATAGAGATTTAAAACTACTCCTAGAAGTATAACGTTTTCAAAAACTTACTCAAGTAAATGTAACTCGTTACTACCCACCTCTGCTCATAACTCTCCAACTCAATATTTTTACAACTCTTTTAAATCTGTAATCTTTTGATTCGAGTTTTTTAAGTTGTGCCCCAACACCTGATCAACGTGACCACCAGTATGTTGAAGGCAGAGAACAGTGAGACTAAACTAATACCAAACACAACCTCATCGGTCATCTGATCACACAGACAATAACAACCTGTTATTTCGTTCAAAGATTATGTGACCTCGAGTGGTTGTTAGAGCATCTGCTGTTTAAGGCGAGAATGCGTTTCAGACCTAGCCATCATGTTTCCTAACCCTAACCAGGTGATGTTTTTGCCTCAACCTAACCAGGAAGTGTCAAAATAACACGACAGAACATTTTGTGTTGACGTGTCTCAAAGGCAATCGGCAAAAATGGCGTCCATTAAGGTGGTAGTTGCATTGTAAAAAGAATGTATTTTAGCCCTAACCACGGTCGTTTTGTCATGTTTTGACCCAAATCCAAGCAAGTGTTGGCATTTTTTTTGACTGAACATAACCCCGCGATTGTTCGTAATCACATCGTGTTGTGTCAAAGACTTAAAATCGATTTTCCAATATTATTGGATTTTATTTTTAATGCAATTATTTTTGTGAAAAATATTTTACAGCCAAACCAAATTTGTGCTCAAATTTGATTATTTGAAATCGAATCAGACAAACTGAACCTTAACTACCCATCCTCAGTTCCTATCAATGCTGATCAGGGCCAGAGCCGATGAACACAATTTGAGAGGAGAATGAATTGAACTCTGTTCCGTTGCATTTAGAAGCCAGATTTTAGTGGGCTTCCTGAACAGTGGGAAGGGGTCCTACGTTAACCTTTTGTATCTTTGTAAAACTGAGATATAATGTAGCTTACTCGCTTAAAAAAGATTACCAGACGTTATAATAGTTTCTCTAGCATAAATCTAAAGTTTTCTTTGTGATCTCAGCTTTAAGCTCGAACATCCGTTTGAATGTCGGGAAACTTTGGTTGTCAGTAACTACTTGGAATAAAATAATTGCAGTCTAAGTGCTGTGGATATATATTAGTGACTGTTTTCCTGTCTTTTACCAAACTAGGAAATTTGTAATACCTGGCACTCGGTGTTTAAATCATCAGAATTTTGACTTCAGGCCAAAGATTTTATCTAGACAATGAACTTTTTTCCACCACTTTTTGGCATAGCGGTAGCTTGTAAGCCTGCCAGATGGCCTCATATCACTGTGCTGGTGCTGATAAGTTCTGATGAAAACTTTGAGTTATTACTAATAATTCATGTTGATGTAAAATTAATAACGTTGGTTTCAGTTGTGCAGATTTCTTTTCAGAAGCGAGTACTATTTATAGAGGCCAACACATGTAGATAAAGTGTTCAGGTCTGTTTTAAAAATGGTTCATTTAATTTTCTAGCTTATTTTTATTCTTATTTTAAGGGGCCTGAGGTTTCTTCTGAACATGCATGCAAAGTAATGGCAAAATATTACAAAACACCTGCTGCAGAGGCATAGCTTGTGTTAAAACAATCACTGATTCCTTCCTGTTATTAGTGCTCATCACGCTGAATTAAGATCCTGAGAATAACGCCACTAAAAGCTGCTTATTGTATGAGTCATGGCAGCCCTCCAGAGGATTATTATTGCATCCTGAATGACTCCATACCTTTGCCTTTTTGCAAATGTGGTTTCCTTTCATGTGGCTTTGAAGTTAGCAGGACACATGGCTACGCTCTGTGACAACTTTCTTTTCAATTATATTGTAATTATGTGAGTATAAGTCTGTGGAAGGAAAATGCTATTCCAATAATTTGTCTTTTTGGGCATATTTCCATGCTGCAGATTTGCTGTGAATATCAGTTCAGTGAGTGAGTAACTACAGTGATTATCTCTGATGGGATTTGAGGTTTTATGTATAATTTGAAAAACAATTTCAAATGTTTTAGCTAGGACTGTCACGGTATTACCACAAAAATTCTGCAACCCTCAATATCAAACTAAATGACAGGAAATAATTAGATGGATGTTAAAATGGATCATTTCATTTAAAAGAAAAGAAAACTGCTGTACACAACATTATACTGTATTTTTAGAGACAGAATTGTAATACTAAACTCAATTCATGGTATTTGCTATTAATATTTTAGAGAAAATAATTTAATCTAATATATTGGCTTAATCTAATATTACTTATCTTAAACAAATGTTACATGATATGTTACCTTAAACAGGACATATAACTGCGACGTTAGTCAAAATACGAATATTTTAACTCTGGTGTTAGCCTAAACAAGCTAATGTGGGCAGCTTCGTTAAACTGAGCAAGCTATTGTTAGCCATGACGTTAGCCGAAACATAATAATAATGGCACTTTTATTAACCTTAATAAGCTAATGTTGGCAGCTTTGTTAGCTTCAACAAGCTAACGTTGCCAGCTTTGTTAGCCGAAACAAGCTAATATTGCCAGCTTTGTTAGCCGAAACAAGCTAATATTGCCAGCTTTGTTAGCTGAAGCAAGCTAATGTTGCCAGCTTTGTTAGCCGAAACAAGCTAATATTGCCAGCTTTGTTAGCCGATACAAGCTAAAGTTGCCAGCTTTGTTAGCTGAAACACGCTAAAGTTAGGTGTGGCAGTGGCTGAAACAAAAGAACGTTAGCCAAATCAAGATGTTTGCAGCTTTGTTTGCTGAAACAATATAATGTTATTTGCTATCTTAGATAAAACAGGACAGCCTTGGCAAGATGGTATAGCTATAGCACTTTGGTACACCGAAATGATTGTCTGTAATAGGCTGTATAAATAAAGTACATTTACATTTACATGTCATACCAATTAATGTTAGTTTATGCTAGTATGTGTGGATCATGCTATAACAGATGCAACTATCAGAGTTCCCAAACAGTAACATTTTTAGTGGAATGTTAGGGATTTTCTAGGTTTTATTAAAATAACTTTTTTTATGTGCAGGTGTGTTTTCATTTGTACATCCATAAAATCTTATACTGTAATTATGGTTTTCCAGGAGATTTGTTTCATAGTGCTTTTAGTATCTTCCCACAACTGCGATTGAAAACATAAAAGCTCATATCTCAGATGCTTCTCGGGGAAATTTTGAGAGGACAGGATTTGAAGCTTTGTTCACATTTTCTCAGAGTTTTGCCCACAGGTTAACCTTTAACTTTCTGATTTTTAATGGTCTGCAAATAATGTCCCTCTAATGATAAGGGAAACCTTCACAATGACACACGGCGGGAGATCTGACCTTTAGCAGATGCAACAGGGACATTTGTTAGTTTACTGGGTAGTTTTAGACCAAATGTAGCCTTTAGGTTTAACATTCAAATCAAGTTTTTCTGCATTTATGTGTTTATGTTTAAATATGTTAATTTAAAATCTACTTTTTTGTTAATTTTTCTTTTCATAGGCTGTTTGAGCTGTTTTGTTACTGTTTTTTGTCTAATTCTCACTGTAGTGGCCATTCGTCCATAAAAAAACTAATTAAACTCAAACCAAACAAAATCAAAAGGCCACTGATGCACCATGGGAGATGTGGTTTAACGCAGGCAAAAATAGATGAATATCCAAAATGAATTCTTGCGTTTTCTGATGATTTATTTCAAAACAATAAAACAAATAAAAGAACAAAGAAAACCTGCTGCTCTCTCCTTTTCCCTGATAAAAAACCCACCCAGGTGCATGCTGGTACTCCAGGTGCCCAGTGTGACCCAATTACCAAAAATACTCTAAACAAATAACTAACAAGGAATATTAGCAAAAAACCTAATCTAAATAAAGCACTGACATTAATCAAACAAAGTTACTCATAATTAGCTAATTAAATTTACAACTAGAACCAAAAAACAAAAACTAACTTTACAAAAAGCTCACAACTCACAACTTGTTTAATTCATAAATCTGCTTCTTTCATGACCTGCTAATGCTAGTTAGCATAACAGATACACTGTAACGGAATGAAAGAAGCTTTTTATTAACAGCATTACGTCGGTTAAATGGATCATTTTACCAAACAAGAGGACTCGATCGTACAGATCCTGCAGCTCATCGAATTAGACTGTGATTATTTTAACATTTCCGTCTTCAAAATGGTAAATTTGTCAGTGACGTAAACATTTCTTCACAGTTGGTGCTGAAAGTAGATTTTCAACGAGTACTTTGTCATGTTTTTCCTTGATTAAATTCTCAATCCTCACACAATTCATCACCAAACCGGGCGACATCGTTGGTCGTATTTGTCTTGCACACTTTTTTTTGTTTGCAATAACTTCACAACCACATGAGTCATTTTTATCGTAGCTTTTCCATTTCAGCTGGTCCCCCTCATAAGCGGGGTGTTCGCACAAAAAACATTAACATTCAAATATGCAGACTAAAAATATTGACTCGGGGGATGATATGATATGAAATGGAGGCGTATGTGGTCCCCATGGAGATGCTAATGTAAACACTTACATCTGCCTGATGCACTGAGAGGTGCATGCTGGCGGTTTTCGACCACCCGAGGGCTGCGATCGATATTACATCAGCTTATTAATGTAAACGAGTGTTTGTCGACACATTTGCGACGTATAAAATCTGAGTGGACTTCCTGTGAGACGGGGCTGTGTCGGAGGAGGTGGAACACGGTGGCCTATATATAGTGTTATATCTACAAACAAGTGTTGGTGCGTTCCAGCAGGAGCAGAGGCGAATGTCACAGCTCTGAAAAAATAAAAAAACCTGCATATAGATGGTCGTATGGGCGACTAAAAGCGCCATATGTGCAGCTAATGACTTCCAGGCTGATACGGGGTCCTGACAAATGCTGCTGATGTGGGAACGTATTTAGGTCGGCCTGGAAAGCTTCTTGACAATAGTGGAGTCAAACGCCTGCATGTGTGTGTGTTTGAGCTGTAAAAGCAGCCTGATTGTGAGAACCGGAAGCTTCCGAGGCTCAATTGTTGCCCTTCTGTCTGTATAATATACAGCAGGATGTTATTTTTTTTTTCTTTTTCTTTTTCTGTGGAGGAAAATTTTTTAAATTATTGAGTCCTTCAAAATTGACTGAGGCGAGATGTGAATGCAATTGATTTTTCTTGAGCCCTCGAGGCACCGTATCCCCAGATTTTTAGCAATCACAAGAGCCTTTCCTTTGATTTTTATTCCTGAAACGTCCTCGTATGTGAACTCCAACTCAAAGCAGGATGAAATTAAGTGGATTGGACACAGAAGTAAAGCATACAACTGTGACTTTGTTCTGTGATTAAGTGACTCTCTGCACTCTTATGGTTTATTTGTAATCTGTGTTTTTGTGACCACTAATTATTATCAATTAGGGCTGGGCAAAGATTAACATTTTAAATCTAATTAATCACATGATTTCCCTGATTAATCACGATTAATCGCATTTGTACGCAAAATCCCAAAATGAATCCAAAAGTAGCGTATAGCTTTTAGCATTTAGCTTTATTTTAAATGTGCTGCCATATGAATGAAAGTGCCATAACATTTGTTGTGCAAACACACTTTTAACATCAGCATCTTTCTGTAGTTTTTATGTAGAAGCCTCGCTCCACTGTCTGTTTCCTTGAATGACTTGCTGCTATCAGTTGTGTGTTTTGCCTTTAAGTGATATTTTAGTCATGTGCTGCATGTCGTTCCCCCTCTCTCTGCCCCCTGTTTCCTGTCTCTCTGAACTTTCCATGAAAGGCACAAAAGCCCTAAAAAATGTTTTCTGTTTTTAATTAAAATTATTATTATTATTTTTAAATAGAAAAATAAAACATGCGTTAATGCGATAATAACGGGTTAACTTGCCCAGCTCTATTATCAATG